>NC_067398.1:180810553-181110553 GCF_016432865.1 Antechinus flavipes
AGAATTTGATTCTCAGAATTTCTTGGATTAACTTTGTGGTATAAGTAGGAGTCATGGGCAAAATAAATTCCACTTTACTCTAACCTTTTTCCCCCTCCCCCACTTTCACTGAAATATTAGCTTTTGGATGATCTTGCCTGTGTCTGGATTTGGGTAGAGTTGTCTGCTTGAGGAAAATGTCTGATTGTCATTCTCAGAAAATGAAGTCCTTTATTTATGTAATTCTATTTGACTAATTCAACAAAATTAACAAAAAAGGAATTGAAATATTTTTGTGAAATGCTGCTTATTTTTAGCTGAAAGCAATATTATAATTGAGTGTTGAAAACGTAGACATTTATCTGACATGGAGATAAATGATGAGAAGAATTTATAGTAAAATGCAACTTTATAGAATTAAGAGTTTAAAATTTTAAATATTTAAGACAAATTGTAGTCACAGAATTCTTGGCTAAGTATCTTATGAATATACAGGTATTAAATTCACCAAAAAAGGGAATCAGAATTGTACCAAAGTCAAGTATGTACCCTGGTGGCTGCTTTAATCATTAAAATCAAATAATCTTGTGAATGTCATGGCAATCCCCCAAATGAAAAAAAAAAAAACCCTTAATAAAAGTTTTATTTATGTCTCTATGTTTATGTATGTGTTCATACATAATTGAGTAATGTGTATGCATATATAAACCCATACATATATATGGAAATATATATATACATGGAAGAAAAACATCAATTAAAATTGTATAGGTAGCACAACTGACTTTTGTTTTTTCCATTTTATTTTGCAAATGTTATTTTCAAAAACATATTTTGTATTTTAAACTTTATATCTTTTTTTCCTATTCAAAGGATCAATATAAAATGTTTTGCAAACCTTAAAATATAATTGTTAGCTACTATTCTCTTCTTGTTCCTATGATTCTATATTTTTTGTAAAATAATTATTTCTGTCACAGAATGTTAAGCACAATCCATTAATTCAATTTTTTTTGTTTAATATAGGATCACAGATTTTATAGGATCACAGTTAAAATCTTAGAGACCATCCAGTCTAATACCCTCATTTTATAAAGGAGTAAACTGATGCACATGAGAAGCCTAGACTCACACAGGTAGTAATGACAGATGTAATGATATATAATTGACACAGTTCCACTTATTTATGTCCTTTTAAAGAGGAAGAGTAACATTTTAAAAATCTTCAGTAATTGTGTATATTCAGTAAATATATCTGTTTTCAGGCATATATCTGTTTGTCTTATTCTACAAAACCAGTTCAAGAAGAAATGATTATGCTTCTTTAGATTTTAAACCAATAGGCTATTTTTAAAGCTCTATTAAGACCAATCAACAAATTATGTATAGATTATATGTAAAAAATTATGATAAATGTCTTAGATGTCTACCGTAAAAACTTGAAAAAAGTTTAACAAGCAAATTTTTAAATTTTACAAGGGCTAACTGTGTATAACGAGCAGTGGTATATACATCTTATCACTGCTTTTTTTCTCCTTTCGTCCACACAGCCCCCCCAAATTATGGGAATCTTAAGTAACAAATTTATTGCATGCATGCATGCATATATGTATGCATGTATATATGTATTTGTGCATTTCAGGGCTTACACTTTAGTATACCACATTATAGAATTATATCTATGCATTTAAACCTACTTCTAAAATATATATTTCATGATAGCAAGTCAAATGGATCCATTTAGACATACATATATACATATATAAGCACATGTTTATATATTATTCATTTTATAGCTATATCTCTGACGGGTTCAGGTGTGTACATAGACATACATATATGGAGCAAATGTCTGAATATATGTGTGTATATTTGTATACATATATTAAATATCTGTGATTTCTTATCTTTAGGGAACTCCTAATGATGAGGGATGTTTTCTATCAATGTAACTTGGCACTTGCTCCACAAGAGAGTTGCCTAGGGCACTCAGAGGTGAAATAATTTGCCCAGAGTCACACAGCCACTATATGTCAGGAATAGGGCTTTATCTGGGGGTTTAACAATCTTCTCTCCAGGTAAACAAAAAGTATAAGTCTAACACACTTCTAAATTTAATCTGAGTGATTACTCTCTTAAATCTAGATAATCAATAAAGTTATAAATCAAGTTCTAATTTGTAGTTTGCTAATTCCAGGTAAATATAGATTAAATTCAAGTATAGGTATAAAGTAGAGATACAAATGCTCAAATGGAATATTTAATAACTGATTCTCTGGTGTTGGAGCTGGTTCCTATACATTCCAGACTTGAACCTAGGAACTGCTAAATTTATACTCAGCTAGCTCTCTATTCACAATGACAACCTTGACATGATACTAAGAACATATCATGGAACTTGGCAATGTAATCTGATAATTATATGTATAGATGTTGCATATACTTCCGTGTTTAAACAGCTAACTGTGGTAAATACCTAGTTCTCTCATAGTATTAAGCAGTCAAGTGTGTGAAATGCCAATCTTCTGTCATAATGGTTAAAGATACAACTTGTATACCAATAATAATGTAATATAAACTACCATGGCCCTCATTGACTGAAAGTACCTGGGTTGTATTTCATTCTTTTCTTCAAAGTTCTCCTGTACTTTTAAAAAGATTTTGGAGTATCTAAGCTTTTCACAAATGGCTAAAGCTCCCAATGATATTGTTTCCACAATTGTAGGGGTGGGGGGGTAGGATGGTCCCTTATAACTCTGTTTTATTTAACCACTAAAGTCAGAATAACTTTTACACAGAAATATTTTTCTTCTGAAATTGTTTATTTTTTTTTCTTTTTTAGTAATATTTTGTTTTTTCCCAAATAACAAGTCAAAATAAATTTTAGTATTAATTTTTAGAAGATTTATGAATTTAATTTTTTTCTTCCTCCCTTCTTCTCCTTCCCTCTTCTAAAAAATGTTAGGCAAATTGATCTAGGTTATACACATGCTATCATTTAAACCACATTTCTATAATAATTGCAGTTGTGAAAGAAGGAAGAGATCAAAAGGAAGAAAAAAAAAACATGAAAAAGAATGAGATAAGTAAAAAGATATGCTTCGATCTGCATTCAGAGTCCATCAATTCTTTATCTGAATTTTGATGTCATTTTCCTTCTTTAGTCCTTTGTTGTACTTGTCTTAGATCATTCTTTTGATGGCTGAGTCATTCCCAGCTGATCATCATAAAATGCTGCTGACACTGTGTATAAAGTTTTCCACATCTATCCTGATTTCACTTTGCATCAGTTTGTACAAATCTTTCCAGCTTTTTCTGAAATTTGCTTCTCCCTTTTTTCTTGTTGCACAATAATTTTCCATCACATTTATAATTCCACAGCTTGTTCAGCCATTGCTCAATTGATAGACATCTCCTCAGTTTCCAATATTTTGCCATCATAAAAAAGACTGTTATAAATATTTTTGCATATGTAGATGTCCTTGCCTTTTTTTTTTTTAATGATCTCTTTAAGATATAGATTTACTAGTAGTTTTGCTAAGTTCCAAATTGCTCTCCAGAATTGTTGGATCAGATCACAACTCCATCAACAATGCTACTTCAAAAATTATAATGATATATATGCAAACTTCTCCCCAACACATGGGAAGCATAATCCTTCTCCCCCTTGTACTACCTCAGTCTCTGGAGATAGGAAGAGCATTGGATTTATATCTTGGCTTGATCCCCAAATGGCACACTTCCAAATTCATGTCCAAAATGAGGCTTGAGTCATAGAAACCCCGGCTTTTGGGGGTTTCCATGTTAGGTTGACTGGTTGTTTCATTCCTTCTGTAGTCGTGGCTTCAATCTAAAGGTCAGGTTCTGTAGAACTCATCTCTGGCACCTGCAGCTGAGGACCAACAACACAGAAGGAAAACAAACATTTTCCCAGGCCCTTTCTTTTCCACCTCTTCAGCTCTTGGTATCCAAACTGCAAGTGAACTGAGATCTTCGCTTGGACACAGCAATCAATTAAAAGAGGCTACCCTCATCCCATTTGGTAGGGGATGCCAGAGGATCCACAATAGGCAAGCTACTCAAAAAGTGTCTCATAGTCATCTTGATATTTGAAAAATTGGGAATGCCCAGAGAAGCCTATTTCAATAATAAAAACACATTTTTTTTTTTTTTTTTACTTTATGGTTTACAAAATACTTTCCTTTCAGTGGCAAGATAGCATTATGCTCTTTGTTTAACAGATGAGTAAGGGTAAATGACTTTCTCAGAGTTCTATTACTAGTAGCTACATGAAGCTGGCCTTAAAGTTTGTGTCTGCTGATTCCAGAATCCTATTAATTTATCCTTATGCCAGCCTGCCACTCAGAATCTTATTAACTTATTAACTGGAAGAAAAGTATTAAATTCATTTGGCTATCTACTTCTTTGAATAAAGTCAGTGTTTGTTGCCAAAATAAGTTTTGTTTTTTTTTTTTTTTTTTTTTTTTTTTTTTACTTCTGAAGAACATACTGTAGTCTTATCCAGCTCTTTCCAGGGTGGTGGAAAGAATGAATAGATAAGAAAACTGAATTACCTTCTTAGCCCTTGAGGTCATTTCTAAAGGTGATGAGAAGGTTTATGCTTCTTACAAATAGTTCTGCTTATCTTATATATTGTCACTATTTCAACTCTCAGAAATTGACCTTAATTATTATTTTCAAAAAGATCTGTCCAGGTGAATAGGATTTCACAAAATCTCAATTGGAATAAATTCCCAGGTGATACTATCATAAAATCCAAGATTCTTGCATTACCAATAGATTAATAATAATATGTAGTCTGTAATTTTATTAGCTTATTCGATATAGAAATATAATAGGTTATAATGAGTGGACACAAAGTCAGAAGATTTGCATTCAAATCCTACCTCTATTACTAGGATGCCTTAGACAAACCATTAAATGCTTTATGTTTCATTTCCCTCATCTATAATAAGATGAGGTTGTAACAAATGATCTCTAAGGTCTCTTTGGGGCAGCTAAATGGCACAGTGGATAGAGCATACGTTCTAAAGTCAGGAAGATTTCTTCATGAGTTCAAAACTGACCTCATATATTTACTAGCTGTGTGCATCTGGGTAAGCCACTTAACCTTCTTTGACTGAGTTTTCTCATCTATAAAATAAGATGGTGTAGGAAATGGCAAACTATTCCAGCATCTTTTGCAAGAAAAAGAAACCACAAATTGGGTCATGAAGAGTAGTTGGACACAACTGGAAACATTAAATCACAACAACAAAGTCTCTTTTAAAATCTAAATTCAAAATCCCTTTCCTTCAATTATTTATTATCTATGTGTACATATGTCTATATATACATATGAAAAGGAAGTGATGGTATTAAATTTACTAAACATTTATTGAAGTCCTTTTGTGTTCAAGGTCTTGGACTAGGATCTGTGGAGAACACAAAACAAAACAAAATAATCATTTATCAAATACTGCTATATATTCAGCACTGAGTAAAGCCCTGGGAATAGGATTTTTTTTTTTCTTTTAATGAGCTAATCTCTATCTTCAGAGTTGATATTTTCCTAGAAACATCTAGTGTGTCCATAGAAACTCATATATGTAAATATAGCAAACACTGAAATACTTATATATGATATGTAGTGTGTGTGTGTGTGTGTGTATGTGTTTAGGTCAAGCTCTGGCTACTTTGTCAATCCTTACTTACTGGCAAACTGTGATCCCCCAGAGCTCTAATGGTACTTATTTTAGAAGTAACCCATAGGGGCTGCAGGCTGTAGCTCCTAAGTCTCTATAGATATGCTTCATTCCACATTTATTGGTTGAAATCTTTTAGCTAGGTAGTCTTAATTAGCTTTTAGGAAGAGGTAATTAATAGCTTGGTATAGGTGACACAAAGTTGGCACAACCCTAGCATTTCTCCAAAAGTCTAACAATACACTCTCTCACCAGTATATGGAGAATATAGAGGGAAAGTACACTGAAATTCAGGGGGTGCATATAACAAAGGAGCAATGCACTCTTACTGAAGTCTTCCAGATGTTTCCCTTCAGTATATTATAGTTCTTCTGGTGTGCTTTCTACAGAGTTTTGAATTTGACTTTTTTCATCAAGGTTATTTTGTCTTGAGATCCTACCATTTGCTATTGCTATTTCACAAACACTTCTATGATACTGATGACAAATTCCAAAAATTTCATTCCTCTAAAGTTTATGAGGTCTTTCTAAGACAAACATAGGAGCAGGATAAGAGCTGTGGAGAGAAGATTGAGACCGAATACTAAGATTTCTCCTTTCTTTCAAGAGTTTTCTTTTTAAAGGCTTGGGTAGAAGATTTTTGTGTTAATTTTCTAGACCCTTGAATTCCTGTGTTCTGAACTGGTTTGCTATTTTACATAATATGAACCAAATATTGTGAATATGTTTTTTGAAATAATCTAAAGACAATTCCCATACAGTGCCAAATATCACTGCAATTCTTGTCGTGGCTTTCACAATATCTAAATCAATCAATTTTTTTTTTTTTTTAGTTTCTGGTTTAGTACCTGAATGATTCATTGAATCAATGTTCTCTTCTAGTTGGGAAATCATTTTATTTTATCTTTTACTTTAAATGGAGTGAGATGATTAATTGCCTTCCTTTGTCTTTGTCTTTGTCTCTGTCTCTCTGTCTCTATCTCTCTCCCCCACCCCCCCACCTATCTCTTTCTTTGTATCTTTCTCTCTCTCTCCCTCTTTCTCTCTCTTTCTCCCCCTTATCTCTCTATCTTCTTCCTGCCCCCTCATTTTCTCTCTTTGCGTATTTAATTATACCTTACACATAGCATATTAAAACAGCTAGGTGACATAGTAGATGCTTTGCAGTCACAAAGACCTGAGTTTAAATGCTATACTTACTAGCAGACACTTATTAACTATGTGACTCTTACTAGCCGATACTTACATATGATTCTGGGCAAGTCACTTTACTTCTCTTGACCTCAATTTCTTTTGTTCTAAATGGGGATAATAATGGCACCTACCTCACAGGGATAATGTAAATATAAAAATGAGATAATCCAGTTAAGGTACTTTGTATTTAAAAAAATACTATATAAATATTATCTAACATGTTGGTATGCATGTATTTATGTACATACAAGTGTATTTATATAACATCCATGTAAATCCAAGTAGATACATATTTTATATGTGTATATTATATATATGTACACAGATACATAAATTTATATATTAATTATTTTTAGGTGAGGATGACAACATCTCAGGGAATCAAAAGAGGTCTCTTGAAGGAGATAATACTTGAATATATTCTTTAAGGTATCTAACAATCCATAAGGTAAAAGTAGGAAAGAAGTACCTTCCCATGTTAGATGACAGCATATGTGAATGCATGATTGTAAGAGACATAGAAGATGATGTCCAGAAAACAGCTGATTTTGCTGCAGTGTCTTATAAGGGGGTGTAATATACAATCAGATGATTCTGAGGTTGTGAATTTGAGTGATTAGAAAAGGGTGGTGACTTTGGCAGAAATGGGCTAGATGAGAGGAAGGGAGGAATTAGATGGATTGATCATGAATTCTACATTTTTTACCTTTTGAATTTGAGACATCATTATGACATTGAAATGAAGATTTGCAGCAGAAGTAGGGGCAGGACTGGAGATCAAGCAGATTTGAGAGTCATCTACTTCAAGGTTAGAGTTGATTCAATGTGTACTGATAAAAATCACTGAGAGAATATATAGAGAGAAGAGGGTTCAGACAGGACAGAGCACTTACAAGGGTTACATTCACATATAGGAACTGAGACACAAGTGAATGATACTACTAAGGAGAATTATAAGGAAGATTAAGATGGGCAGAAAGAAGAGAATAGACAGTATTCTCAAAACTCAGAATGGGAGTATATCTGCAGAATAGTATGTACAACAATGTCACTTGTTGCCAGAAGGTAAAAAACGATGAAGACTAACAAAAGGCCAGTGAATTCAGAAATAAGGAGAGCATTATTGACCATGGAAAGCACAGATGTTGTTGAATTTTGGGGTCAGAAGCCAGATTGAAAGAGGTTAAGAAGGGAATGGGATATGAAAAAGTGAAGGCTATTCACAAAAGAGAAGAAATGGTATAGAATGATAGCTTGAAGGAAAAGTGGGTTTTGGTTATTTTAAGTTTTTTTTGTTTTTTTTTTTTTTTTTTTTTTTTTAGGATGAAAGAGAAAGACAGGAAAGAAACAGATAAGAACTAGATAGTGACAAAGACAGAGATAGGGAGGCAGAGACATACAGAGACAGACATAAACAGACAGAGATACACAGACAAAATAAAGGTATACACAGAGAAATAGAGATAGAAAGACAGAGAAAGACACGCAGAGTTAGAGACTTGGTGAAAGAGAGTGACAGATAGACACGAATACAGGGACACAGAAAAATAGAAAGAGAGAGAGAGAGAGAGAGAGAGAGAGAGAGAGGATTTTCTCAAGAGGAAAGTTCCTCTAAGTTATTAGTGGACATAGAATGAAGTCAAAGAGTCTGGCCTGAACAAGAGTCACTTCATTCTGTGAGACTAAAGTAAAAGAGAATATAGCTAGTATGTAATTGGACAATGTAGTGATTCAAGGCAATACTGACAGACCTGGGATGGAAAATGCCATCTGTATCTAGAGAGAGAACTATGAATAGTGAATGTGAATTGAAGCAGAATATTTTTGCCTTTTTTGTTTGTTTTTTCTTTTTCTTCTTTTGGTTTAATTTTTCTTGTACAATATAATAAATATGGAAATATGTTTAAAAGAATTGTACATATTTAATCTACAGCAGATTATTTTCTGTCTTGAGGAGGGAGGAGGTAAGGGACAAAGGAAGAAAAACTTGGGACACAAAGTCTTACAAAAATTAATGTTGAAAACTATCTTTTTGTGAATTTGGAAAAATAAAATAATATTGAAGAATAAAAAAAAATACTGTAATTGGAGCAGAGAAAGATCTCATTATGGTGATATTCAATTAGATCATGAATTCTCTTACCAAGTTGACGAAAGAGATGATATAAGTAGTTTGAGAAGAGGGGGGAAGTTTTGCAATAGCCACTCTCAAGAATGAGGTAGATAGTCTTTTGAAAAGCAAAACTCTTGGCATACCAGAACCAGGTTGTGATTGTATAACAAATTTGTAAGAAACGGTAAAGCATGGTTGTATGAATTCCTGTTCCTGTGTTTAGTTATACTTTCTATCATTATTATCCTTTTCTGTTCATGCTCAGGTATAATTAAATACAAATAGATGGTCAGAAGTAGAAACATAGCAATAGAATGAGAAGATTAGAGGTCAAGGACAGAGGCAACTTAGACTCATTTACTAGATATCCACATTTTGAAGAAGAGTAAGTGAAGCCAGGCTTCAGTTGAGGAGTGACTATAATTCCTAATACCTACAGTCAACTAGCTTATACTGTAATAAAAGTTATAATTTTGGTGCTGTTCATTATCATTTTGATTTTCATTAACATGTTTAATTACTTGCTTTTAGCTTTGTATTAATTTGTTTCTTTTTATCCATTCAATTTATCCATTTGTCCTTTCTCTCTCTTCACAGGGTAAGCATATATTATTTTTCACTAACTTCAGATGATAATTGTCCCTGTATAAACAATTCTTTGTTATTTCTACTTACATATTAAAAACAGAATTGAGTAAAGAAATCATATTGTAGTCAGATTACCTTAAATGCAATGGAAATTTTCTCAAAATTGCTTATGAAGCATAATGAATTTTGTATAAACTTACTAGGTTACAAATCTCATATAGATAGAAAGAAAGTATACCATATATATTTTATTTATAAGCTATTATGTAAAAGGTACATTAGCAAATATATGAACACTGAAAAAACAAGGCCTCTTTCTCACCTACCTTTGTACCTGTGGTTACCTCTTTCATAAGATATATTATTTTTGAAGGTAGTGAGTGAATGTACAATCTGCAAAAGTATAACTGGCCTCAAAATAGCAAATATCTGTGTATAAAAGTAAGAGCTTTTCTTATAAATTACTTATATTCATGAATGGAAACTTTGTTGGTTCTAAATAAAATGTATTTTTATAATTATGATTTTCAAAAGCGAAATGGGGAAGATGATTGTGGTGGGAGAATAGATTGCAATAACTTATCTGCCAGTTACTATATTAAAATAAATCAATACTGTTCTGAAAATAAGGTTGAAAGGAAGAAAAAAATTCATTTTTCTTCCTTGCTTAAAATTGACTATGGTCCCACCTCTTTGAAAATTACATTGATATACATTATTTTTGTTCTTTACCCTTTTTGATCTGGGGTTGACTTGGATTTTTGACCTTGCCCTAGAACACCAAGAGTTCATGTTCATGATGTAGAGGTCATCAGCCTACAACAGTGTGCCTGTGTTTTGTTTTAACAGCTTAATAACAAGGTGAAGTGGAATACTCTAGAGAGATTCTAATGGCCTTTATTGCTTCTGTTGTTGTTATTGGGACTTTTTACAATAATTGTTTTCAGAATTCTAATCTGAGCTTTTTTAGAATTTTTATTCTGAACACCAATTTATACTGTCCAGGATTCTATTTCTGCTCCATTTCACACTGTGTTAATTTTCATTAAGTTCATTATATTTGAGAAGTCTTATGGGATTTATTTAAAATTCATCTTCTGATTAGAAACATATTGTATACTTTTATTGTTATAAGAGAATTTTTTTTCCTAAAAATAACAAGGTTGAAGCTATGGCTGTGCTGCAGTTCCTCAGTGCCTATGTTTCAGGTCTTTTTAAGGATATTAATATGTTACTGTAATTATTTTTTGATGCATGGCAAATATAGGATTTGATTAGGGAAGGTGACTTTAATGTAAGTAGTCTAAAGAAGTTAATATTATCCAGATATATTCATATCACATACCTCTTTAGACATTAAGGATTAGATAAACTAAACTCAAAATAAGAAGTCACTATAATTTTCAAAGATTTAGTAAGTCAATTAGCTGATAAATAAAGCATGTAGATATTTAATTTACAAAACTGCAATTCTTGTAAGCTAGTATAAAGCTTTCCTAAATTCAATAAGTGTCTAGTGGATGTTAATAGTCTTTCAAATAATTTTTCAAATAGTTATATGCTAAGTACATTTTATTTACTAATGCAAGTATGCATTATCATTTTACCTATGGGTATGTATCAACCAATATAGTAAAAGCTTTATTAACAAAGGTAACACCATTCAGTCTTGAGAGGCTATTTAGTTTTGTTACAAGATCATGAATAAGAGAATAAGATATACATTTCTGAAAGCAAACCAAAACGTGGCATAATAAGAAATTTAGAACATTGGGAATATCGATTCCCCTTTATGTAGAATGATTTTTTTTTAAAGCAAGAATAATATAAAATATTTTAGAATAGAATCAGATAATTTGAAGCCAAGTAATTTTCAAATCTTTAGAAAAGAATCACCTTCTTAGAAGAAAGTTAATTTTGTATTCTTATATTTTTAAATTTAAAATTTTATGCTAATATCTCATTGAATGTTTATCTAATTTCCTCATACTGTCAGCTCAGGAGCTGATAACAACTGGTATCACCTCTTCTCAAAATTTTTCTCCTCTCTTGATATTTATGGTCTGGTGCTCTCAGTTTTCCCCAGGGTCTTGATCTTGGATTTACATTTTAACCTTGTCTTTTGTCTTTCTATCCACTGCCCATTCAATAAATTATTGAGACTTGCTATTATTTGTGCTATAGAGCTCTTTCTGCTTCTCTTTGTCCATTTTTAAGTACTATTATAGCTCACTTATCTTTCCCAATTATATTATTATAAGTACAGTTTCTCTTCATTAGTGTCCTTGCCTACAGTCTCTGTTTGCTTAAAATACTGTTTTCTCTTGGCCACCACATACATTGTTCATCATTAAAATTAATATTCATGATTTTGATCTACCGCCACATTTTCATCTTTACCATTTTATTTGTCTCTTATTATTTTAATCACCTTTATTTCAGTTAAACAAATAACTCCCTATCATTTTGTTATTTCTTGCCTCCATTTCTTTGTTCAAATAGCCTGAAAGTTTCTATCATCTTCTCCAGATTATGCACATAATTTTCTTTCATGACCACCTTGAAAATTTTCTTCTCCAAGAATTGTACAGGAAATTTCACCTCTGCTTTAATCACTCCTCCCAGTTATGCACGCATCTATTTAACTTACATGTTATTTCTACATTATATCAATCTTGTTTAAGTGATGTAAATTTTCTGTAATTGTGCAATAGTGCCTATTTGTTCATTTGTTTTTGTATAGTATAAGAAGGTTCTAGTCCAATTCCTTTATTTTCAAGATTAAGAAATTGGGGTTCAGAGGAAATTACCTGCCTGAGATCCTACAGTAAATGGTTAGGGTATCATTGAAATCTAGGTTCCTAACTCTAAGTTGAGAGAGAGCTCTTTTCCAATATACTATTTTTTTAAAAAATTCTCTTTCAGATTGGAAACTCATTGAGGGCAACAATCATAGTTTTGTGTAAAGGGCTGAAACTCTAAATAGATATGCTGGAATCAGACAACAGAGAACTTAAGGTTAATTACCTATTGGGCAATACTCTATTAGCATATGCTTGGAAAATGGCCCTTCTCACTATTCTGTGCTGGCTCCATCTTTTGGTGTGTACAGATAATTGTAGGAGGGATTAGGGGGTAGAGCCCTTTGGAGGAGGACAACGAGGAGAGAGGAAGTTGGTGGCAAGCCGCATGGAGGTTTGTCTAATTCCTTTACTTCTCCCCCTAAAGACCAAGGACTTTTACTGATCCTGACTCTGGCTGCTCCTGAAGTCAACAGGGAGTTAACCCGGATGTCACAGTTATGATGCATGTTTTTTTTTTTGGCGGGAGAGAGGAAATTACCTCCAACATATCTTTCACAATACTAAGCACAAAAGAAAATGTTCATTGAATGGATGAATAGATAGATGATGAATAATCAATTAATACATCTTTGTAGATTATTTGTATAATTTAGTCCCAAAACAAGAAAACTGAATACTGAGTTATGTATGAGCCTTTCAATTTGGTTAGCGTCATGATTGCATAGTATCCTAAATCTAGCTTTAGCATGCAGAGAGCTCATAAGCTAGACTGAGTCAAACTGAAAAGTTCTCTCAAGCTAGGTTCTCATTGATTTAGCCCTATCACTGTAGATCTAAGCTGCTTTTGATTTACTTCGTAAAGTTGTAACATGATTTCCATTTTGCCTTGTAACTTCAGGAAAATAAAAACTCACAGTTATTAAACTAAAGAACCACTTAAATATGTGCCTTTCTCTTTATCCAAGTTACTACACATCTATGGGCACGAATGTCCTTGTGCTTTTGAATTTATGTGAAAGATTCTTCTTTTTATCAAGAAAGGCTATTTTGTAAGATTAATTCCCACTAACTATGGGAACCCTGTTGTTATATGCGTAGTATTATTAGCATTGCACAGTAATTAAGAGACTATGAAATAATGGGAAACTCTCAAAAGGTTCAGAAGTTCATTTCAGGTAAATAAGTGTTATTGAAGTTTACCTATTGGCTTTTTTTTTTTTTTTAATAAAGCAACCTATACATTTAAGTGGATCATGTTGATAGAGGCTGCAGAGTCAGTAAATTATTGCTGGCTTATTTGGAATTCTTAATAAAACTTTCAGGGAGTGAGGAAGTTTCTGGGTCATATATGAAGCCTAGGGGAAAAGAAATTCCAGTTTTTGGAAAAATTTCCAGAGCTTGTTGTTGTATATAATATATGGTAGACAATGTTTAATCTTATTGAAACTTTTCTTTTCCAATATACTATTCTGTTCTCTCTAGGGAACTAAAAGATGAGTAAATTTGGAAGAATTACTCCAATTTGATTCAATTCAATAAACATTGATTAAGCACTAGAACCTGAAGATATATGGACAAAAATCCTTTTCTCAAAGGGGCTTACCTTCTATTGCAAGGATACAATTAACATTAATTAACTAATTAATACAGGAAGAGATTTGAGGAAGAATATCATAAGAAACTAGGGTACTGGAGAAAAGTATATGAGGAAATGTACCTTAACTCAAATTTTGAAAGAATTCCTTCTTTCAGCATTTTCCCCTTTTAGTAGCCTAATTTACACATGCCTATGCTGTAAAATCAAATAGTATGTTGAAAATCCTGCTTGTTTCTTTCATCTAGCTAAATGATTCTATTGCTTATGTAAGTTAATTATAGAGTTCAGTTTTATATTTTTTTTAACATCCATTACAAAAAGGCTGAATTGACTATATAAGGCTAGAAGCCATTGTATTCCCCAAATGTATTGCCCTTCTTAATCTTTTCAAAAACTGCAAAGCTAGATTACTCTCAGCTGTATAAAGAGGAAACCACCAATTGCAAAATATTATATAATACAAAGAAGAATCATGCAGAACTAGGCCTGTCCTTGCTTTGACAACTAACTACGTGGATTATCTTTCTGGCCATCAATTTCTCATCTAGAGTCAATATCCTGAGGTAATAGAATGCATGCTCAACTTAAAGACAAACAAACTCAATTCAATTCTTGCTTCAGATATTGATTAGCTGTGTAGTCATTACTTTTCACAATCTCTTTCTCTGTCTCTAAAATGGGCATAATAATGAATACTACCCAACTCTTAAGATCTTTGTGAAGAAAGTGCTTGGCAAACTTTGAGGACCAATAGAAATGTGTTAAAATTACTATTTTACATTCCTATTCACCTTAGTCTAAGTATGCCCTCAGGAAGTAGTTTCACACAACTCAAATCCTAAATCTAAACTTCTTCTCATTTCTACTCCTCTAAGGAAAATTTATTTTTTCCTCCTCCTCTTCCTCTTCCTTTTTTCTCTCCTTCCTTCCTTCCTTCCTTCCTTCCTTCCTTCCTTCCTTCCTTCCTTCCTTCCTTCCTTCCTTCCTTCCTTCCTTCTTCCTTCCTTCCTTCCTTCCTTCCTCCTTCCTTCCTTCCTTTCTTTCTTTCTTTCTTTCTTTCTTTCTTTCTTTCTTTCTTTCTTTCTTTCTTTCTTTCTTTCTTTCTTTCTTTCTTTCTTTCTTTCTTTCTTTCTTTCTTTCTTTCTTTCTTCTTCTTCTTCTTCTTCTTCTTCTTCTTCTTCTTCTTCTTCTTCTTCTTCTTCTTCTTCTTCTTCTTCTTCTTCTTCTTCTTCTTCTTCTGTTTTTTTGCAAGGCAGTTGGGTTTAAATGACTTGCCTAGGATCACTCAGCTAGGAATTATTAAGTGTCTGAGGAGGGATTAGATGGCCCCAGGAAAATTTCTAATAGGCTTTATTTACAAAATTGCATTTAGTGACTACCATATCTGAGGCAATTATGTCATATGGCAAAAATAAATTGTTATCTGTCTTCAATGAGCTTATGCTGTACTGCAAAGATACAGCACCTATATCTATAACAATAATAACAATATCTATGTTACTTACTATGTGCCAAGAATCCTTTCCAATGATTGTTTTATTTGATCCTCACAACAGCTCTGGTTGATGGGTGTTATTATTATTCCCCTTTGGCAAAGAAAAGTTGTTATTTGCCCAGGAGTAATACAGCTAGGAAGAATCTGACTCCAAGTGTGATGTTCTAATCAACAATACCACTTATATAAGTAAGTATGAGGGGAATTTGAAGAATACTAATTGGGAATAAAGGCACCTTTCATGAATGAGGGTGTGCTATCTGAGAAAAACCTTGAAAAAAAATTAAAATTTTCTGATAAATGGAAACAGAGAGCAGAATGTTATTATAGGTTTGGATATTGCTGTTGTTTGTCCTTTATTTTTGAAGAGGACCATGACATCAGGTAGCAAATGAATTTGGTTTTAAGTGTTACCCCCATTTCATTTGCTTCCTCCAGAATGATTTGAGTCCAATGCCCAGATATAGATCAGGATAGTCTCAAGGATATCTCAAATTTAAATTGTCTAAAATGGAATTCATTATCTTTCCCCTTATTCCACCTCAAAAAAGCACTACTTTTTAAAAATACCTTCTTACTATTGAGTATATCAACAACCTTCTATTTCTAGATTCCACAATCTCAATGTCATCCTCAATTCTTTTTTTTTTATTAAAAAATATTTTTTTATTATAGCTTTTTATTTACAAGATATATGCATGGGTAATTTTTCAACACTGACCCTTGCAACTCATTTCTGTTCCAACTTTTCCCTTCCTTCCCTCCACTTTCTCCCCTAGATGGCAGGTAGTCTCATACATGTTAAACATGTTAAAGTATATCTTAAATATAATATATGTGTATATATTTACATAATTCTCTTGTTGCACAAGAAAAATCAAATTTAGAAAGGTAAAAATAACCTGGGAAGAAAAACAAAAATGCAAGCAGTTCACATTCATTTCCCAGTGTTCTTTCTCTCGGTGTAGCTGGTTTTGTTCATCATGGATCAACTGGAATTGAATTGGATCTTCTCATTGCCGAATATAATCACTTCCATCAGAATTGATCATCATATAGTATCGTTGTTGAAGTGTATAATGATCTCCTGATTCTGCTCATTTCACTGAGCATGAGTTCATGTAGGTCTTTCCAGGCCTTTCTGAAATCATCCTGCTGGTCATTTCTTACAGAACAATCATATTCCATAATATTCATATTCCACAATTTATTCCGCCATTCTCCAATTGATGGGCATCCATTCAGTTACCAGTTTCTGGCCACTACAAAGAGACCTGCCACAAACATTCTTGCACATACGGGTCCCTTTCCCTTCTTTAAGATCTCTTTGGGATATAAGCCAGTAGTAACACTGCTGGATCAAAGGGTATGCACAGTTTGATAACTTTTTGAGCATAGTTACAAATTGCTCTCCAGAATGGCTGGATGTATTCACAATTCCACCAACAATGTATCAGTGTCTCAGTTTTCCCACATCCCCTGGGGTATTCATTGTTATCTTTTCCTGTCATCTTAGCCAATCTAACAGGTGTGTAGTGGTATCTCAGAGTGGTCTTAATTTGCATTTCTCTGATCAATAGTGAGTTAGAGCACCTTTCCCTATGGCTAGAAATAATTTCCTATGGCTGAAAATTGTCCATATCCTTTGACCATTTATCAATTAGAGAATGGATCATCTGTAGCATCTCTTAATGCTACCCTAACCTTGTAGTTCCCCTTAGAGCTACTCTTAACTGCTGGTCCATCAACGGCAGGGTTAGGCCATACTTACCCGTCTTCGGGCACCAACCCGGATCGCACAAAGACAGACTGACCAGGAGGTAGGGATGAAGCGAAAGAGCGCTTTATTCTTAGATAACACATATTTATACCCCGCTAAGGATCCGGGGGAAAGGGAGGTCCTCTAGGAATCTTCCATAACAGAATTCCCCAAGAGGAGGGAGGCATGGTAGGCTTTGAGAGCACTAAGGAAGGAGATGTGGTACCCAGAGTAAGACACTGCCTCTTGGGGATATGCCCCACCTCCTCATAGAACTTGCCTGGACCTTGGTACCTCTCATCCCTCTCGTCCTCTCACAAGCCTTGAACTGCATTCTTTGCTCTTAGAGGGTTTTTAACTCTTACAGTTATCCTCAATTCTTTACTCTACTTCACGTTCCATATATTATCAGTTGTCACAGTGACTTAGGAAACCACATACAAACATTGCCAAATTCTATTCTTATTTATTTTATTAAGTACTTCATCATTACATTTTCAATGGGTGCAAGACATATTCAGGAGTGTTGTGAATTGCTATATATTGACACAGCACTTAGACTCAATTGCAGTTGCTTCTCAGCAGGATTCCTCTTTTCTAGTCACTTCTGTCTCCAAGGTATCTTGCATAGAATTGCCAAATTAATCTTTCTAAAGCTCATTTGACAATGTTTCTCCTCAGATTGAGAACATTTGGTGATATCACCCACCTCAATCACCTCTATCCTCTTTCTATATGCATTACAGATTTATCAGATTGTCATTTAAAGTCCATCAAAATCTGTTTGGATACTACCTTTCAAGGATTATGCTGATTTACCCCACTTTATGCTCTAGCTAAACTTCTTTATGTACTATCCTCAAATTCACTTTTACATCCATGTCTTTATATAAACATTTTTCCATCGCTGTATTAGCAGCCTCCTCAAGTCCTCCTCTTAGAATCTTCAAGTTAATTTACAATTCAGTTTATGACCATCTTATACAAAAAATTTTTCCATATTCTTTTATTTGCTATTTCTCTCTCCCCTCTATAATTATTGTATACACTTATTTACATGTTATATTCTCCATGTAGATTATACATTACTTGAAGACAAGGAAATTATATATATATATATATATATATATCTTTGTATGTAGTACCTTGCAGAGTACATGGCAAATAGTAACTCCTTAAGAAATACTTATTGAATTGTACTGGATTAATTTTCCAGGTACTGGAAAAATAGGGCAGGTGTGGTACCATGTTTCCCCGATAATAAGACCTATCCCGAAAATAAGCCCTCCTCTTACTGTGTAAGATTCCTCTAAAATAAGCTCTCCCCCGAAAATAAGCCCTACTGAGATTGCTACTGTAGTGAATGTGATCCCCTGCGCTACAAGCTACATTATGGTACCCTCTGTATGCACTGTTCCCCTCTCTTCCCCTCCTCTCCCCCCCCCCCCCCCCGCCCCGCTCCGGGAGAAACGCACGCTGCGCTCTGAGCTGCATCCAATCAGAGCTGCAACAGTGAGCGCGTCATCCTGTTCTTCCCCAGTGATTTGCTTGCTGGCGCCATTGAGAGCAGTGCTAGGGAGGAGAGCTGAGGCAGGACAACATAAAAACCCGGTATGTAAGCGGGAGTGAGGGGCCATGATGGAGGATAAAAGGGGCACTCAGGGAGCATTGCTGTCAATGTTCATTAAAATAAGCCCTCCCCTGAAAATAAGCCCTCTGGTGTTTTTCTGTCCAAAAAAAAATAATAAGACAGTGTTTTATTATAGGGGAAATACGGTACGTTGGGTAGAGTGGGACTTCTCCCCTTTCCCTTACTGCTGGTGCTCTGACCATCACATCTTTCCCAAATTGAATGTGCCTTTTCTTTCTCTTGCCAAAGAGGCAAACAGTTCTAATTACTGCTTAGATAATTTAGATTGTGAAAAAAGGAATAATGTAAAACAAAGGTGAATAGAATTCTGGGACCAGATTGTGGTTTACCTTAAATTCTAGGCTGAGGAGCACACTTTATCCTAAAGTCAACAAGAAGCCATTCAAGTGTTTTGAGTATGATGGAAGTGAGTGGGTGGGTGCTAGAATGAGTGTGAGATATTTAGACTTATGTATTAGGATGAATGACTCAGAATTTTTGCTAGCACCGCTAATTTGATCTATCTGTGCCATTTTAGTAGGAATTAGAACTTTCAAACCAACATCAACTGGTAAACTTCCATTCCCTGCCCCTCCCCCACTTTACTGAAGTTTTGAAAGCTATTGAAAAATTCTCTTTTATATGACATTGTCCCATTTAGACAGGAAAAAACAGAACAACAGATCAAATTAGAACTTGTGCTTTTGATCAAAAACTTTCTCTGAAGACTCTTTGAAGGAGCCCTTTGTGATTATCTCTTATAGACAGTGCAGGGTAATATTATCACATATTATCTAGGTGCTAGAGTACTTGGGTGGTGCATTGGATAGAGTACTTGGTCTAGAATGAGAAAGACCTAAATTAAAAATCTGACCTAGTTGTAGGATCCTGGGCAAGTCACTTCACCCTGTTTGCTTTAGTTTCCTCATCTGTTAAATGAACTAGGAAAGTAAGAGTGACAGTCTACTCCAGTATATCTGAAAAGAAAGCCCCAGATGGGGTCACAAAGAGATAGACACAACTGAATAGAACAATAACAAAATCTAGGTGCTAATAGAGGATCATCCTTAAAATTCTGAAGTCCCTGGAAGACTTCAGTTCTTTTCTCTTTCTTTCAATCTAGATAGCACATCTGAAACTATTGTTGACCAAATAAATATTGTCTTGAAACAATGGCTTCTACCTTTCCATCCTATCCTCCTTCCACAAATCAGAAATAATTAGTGAAGCCATGAGGCAAACAATCTCTGTTTAGGATTAGAAATACTTTTTAAAGTTCCTGTTGCTTTTATGCCAAATGAGCTGCCCATAGTTTATGAATCCTGGCAATTGTTTGCCTTGATTTCTTATTCAGGTGTTTCTTTCTATGTCCACATTTGGGATTTTCTTGGCAAAGATATTGGAGTGATTTGACATTTCCTTCTCCAGCTCATTTTACAGATGAGGAAACTGAGGCAATCAAAGTTAAGTGACTTGCCCAGGGTCACACAGCCAGTAAATGTCTAAAGCTGGATTTGAATTTAGGTATTTCTGATTACAGGCCCAATGTTCTATCCACTGCACAACCTAGCTGTTCCTCCTTTGATCTCTAAGAACAACTTATTCTTTTATATTTTGAAGAATTCTTCGATCTTTAACTTGCTTTTGGCTATGGCAAATCATCACATCTAAGACATTTGACAAGATGAGGAATTAGTCTAATGTTACCAGCCTCAGCCTTGCATGATTAATCCTTTCAAGTTGCAACTATATTTCAGTGTGACAGTTAAAGAGATTTCCATATTTCTTAAGTATATAAAAAGCAAACAAACAAATATAAAACCAATTCCACAGCATTGTTATTTTTGTTGATGCTTTGGACCAGAGCTCTGACTTCATCCTTGTAGGGAGCTCTCAATGAGGAAACTGACTTTGCTAAGGTAGATCAATTCTTGCTCATCACTTAAAAGAGTTACCCCAAACAGTGAGAAATGAAGAGATGACTTTCCTAATGTCACATAGGGAGTATTGTTAGAGATGATACTTGCATACAGGAGGATAGGTGGTATCACATATTCAGTAAATTGTTTTGCAAATATCAATGTGCTAATATAAATACTAGCTATGATTATTGTTGTTGTTATTCCTGACTCCAAGGCTGAGTTTTTTTATCCACTAAATAATATCACTTCATTTTTAACATTTAAAAAAAAGTGTCATATTCACTCAGTAAATTTGTAGGGGGGGTTAAACATTGGGATTTTTAAATGCATAACAGTTAGCACAAGAAGAAGTTAAGATGGTAAAATCTTTTGCATAAAAGACTTTTTGAAGAGAATGTTGAGGCCGTTGGCAAACTTATTATCATTCAATAATTCCTTGTTGCTTCTTGTAGTCAGTTCAGATTGTTAATGTTGATATATAAGTATGGCAAGTTGAGAAGCTTTTAATGTCTTCTGTGTCTATTGATCTGCCATAGTTCTTTTCTACATAAGCATTCGTTCCTAAATTTCCTGATGTGTTTTCAAAAGATAAGCAGATTATGTAAAACAGAAAACTTAAGTGGGAAATTTTGAATGTTAAAATATTAGATTAAATTTTTATGAAGCATCATAATGCAAACAACATCATACACAGATTGACTTAAATATATAAATAGCAAAATATAAAACCACACACATCCTATAGTGTATATATATATGTCATATATATATAAATGTACGAGTATATATTTTTGTATATGTATGTATATGTATACTTATACATTGATATACATATATAAATACACACAGAGGTAGGTAGTCAATGCCAATAGAGTAATTCGCAGTTTTTACTGTAGTGACAGCATTTGTGAATACTGAGAGAATAAAGAGATGAAACAGCTAGAAAAATGTCAGACACATTAAAAATTATTTGAATCTAAGTTAATATTCTAGGAGAATCATGAACTAATAGACAAAATATGATTCAATGTAGATAGATTAAGAATTATATTAAATTCAATAAACATTTATTAATCACCTACTATATGTATTGCTTGAGGAAATAATTGTATGGATGAAATCATGGACCTTTTGAAAACAAAATCTTTAAGAGAGAGAGAGACAGAGACAGAGACAGAGACAAAGAGGTAGAGAGATATGTAGCATGATTCAGTAAAAACAAATAAGCAGTGGATTGAATAATGCCTACTATATTCATGATTTTCAAACTTCTGGGGATGTTTTTGAGATAAATCAAATATAAGTTCCTTTAAATGTGTTGTTGTAATTGTGGTAGATCTTATCATTAATCAAGCATAAATCAATACGTATTTTTAAAAGCACCTATGTACAGTAGAGTTAACACATTTTCTTATTTAATAGATAATAATATAAGTAGCATCATGTGAGTCTTTAAAATTTTTTGAGTTAAAAGAAGTCCTTTTTGATTTGGGTTTAGAGGAAATGTCGAAATTCTTCCACTGCGAACAGTGAAGTTCCTTTAGAGCAAACTCACATCATAAGATAATAAAAGAATTTCACAGTCCTTCTATAACTCTAGGGACTCAAATGTGGCACAGATAGAGCCAAATACCCATTTATAGCCGTTATCCCTTGTCTTCTAGTAAGTATATTTCACTGTATTGTTGTCTACTTTGAGTAACCTTGCATATGTTTTGCATTTATTATAGCAACCCTCTGGCTATCTGAAAAAGCTAATGATCTTATTAAACAGCATCAAAGTATCTGTGGTAATTTTCCTACCTAAAATACACACAAAAATATGAAACTCCTTGAGACTCTAGAAAAAAATGACCTTGTTTTTAAACAATAATTGAACTCCAAAAAGCTTTAAGAATATTCAAAAGCCTTTGGGGCATTCAACTACAATGGATTATAAACCTCCTGGAGCAGTCACAAAAATTGTGCTCTACTATCAGATTATGGTTAAATGGATTTTTAGCCAGGGCAAATTTGAATTGCCCCAGAGGTTTTTTTTTTGTTTTTTTTTTTTGGGGGGGGGAGGGGCAATTAGAGCTGTACATGGGCACAAGTTAAAAAGAGCATTTTAAAATGCTTTCAAATAATCTTAGCTGCTAGCAGCAAACTGATTCATTTTTCAGTTCTAAAATTGTATTTCTAACTCTCCTTTCTTTGATAAATATTGCTGTTATGTTGACCTTGCTCTAGAACTGACAATCTGTTTGTTGGATGGGGTCAAGCACATAGTAGGTGTTTAGCCCATTTTTCATTGTATTGTATTATTGTTCTATTTAGTTTCCCCAAAAGTAAGTTTTCAGAGCTCATGGATATTTTCTACCATATGTAAATTTTTACTCTTTTCTCTTCTCCTCTTCTCTCTTCTTAACCTTTTTTTTTTGCTTTTACCTTGTCTTCTTATCTAATTTCTCTCTCTTTTCTTTTTACTCTTTACTACCTTTTACCAGCTTCCTGGTAAACACAAGAAAGAATAAATTCCAACTAAATTGCATGAACTACAGTCATAGACATATGACTGAAGTGGCTTAACTTTGATTTCCATAATTCTTTTTTTTATTATAACTTTTTATTGACAGAACATATGCATGGGTAATTTTTTATAACATTATTCCTTGTACTCACTTCTGTTCTGACTTTTCCCTTCCCTCCCTTCACCTCCTCCCCTAGATGGCAGGCAGTCTTATACTTATTAAACATGTTAAAGTGTATACTAGATATAATATATATGTGTAGAACCAAACAGTTCTCTTGTTGTACAAGAAGAATTGGATTCAGAAGGTAAAAATAACCTGAGAAGAAAAAACAAAAATGCAAGTAGTCCACATCCATTTCCCAGTGTATCTTCTCTGGGTGTAGTTGATTTTGTCCATCATTGATCAATTGGAACTGAATTAGATCTTCTCTTTGCCAAAGATATCTGCTTCCATCACAATACATCCTCATACAGTATTGTAGTTGAAGTATATAATGATCTCCTGGTTCTGCTCATTTCACTCAGCATCAGTTTATGTAAGTCTTTCCAAGCCTCTCTGTATTCATCCTGCTGGTCATTTCTTATAGAACAATAATATTCCATAACATTCATATATCACAATTTACCCAACCGTTCTCCAATTGATGGGCATCCATTCATTTTCCAGTTTCTGGCCACTACAAAGAGACCCGTCACAAACATTCTTGCACATACAGGTCCCTTTCCCTTCTTTAAGATCTCTTTGGGATATAAGCCCAGCAATAACATTGCTGGATCAAAGGGTATGCACAGCTTGATAACTTTTTGAGCATAGTTCCAAATTGCTCTGCAGAATGGCTGGAGGCATTCACAATTCCACCAACACTGTATCAGTGTCCCAGTTTTCCCACATCCCCTCCAGTATTCATTGTTATCTTTTCCTGTCATTTTAGCCAATATGACAGGTGTGTAGTGGTATCTCAGATTGGTCTTAATTTGCATTTCTCTGATCAATAGTGATTTGGAACACTCTTTCATAAGAGTAGAAATAATTTTAATTTCATCATCTGAAAATTTTCTGTTCATATCCTTTGACCATTTATCAATTGGAGAATGGCTTGACTTCTCATAAATTAGAGCAAATTCTCTATATATTTTGGAAATGAGGCCTTTATCAGAACATTTAATTGCAAAAATGTTTTCCCACTTTATTGCTTCCCTTCTAATCTTGTCTGCATTAGTTTTGTTTGTACAAAGGTTTTTAAATTTGATATAATCAAAATTTTCTATTTTGTGATCAGTAATAATCTCTAGTTCTTCTTTGGTCACAAATTCTTTCCTCCTCCACAAGTCTGAGAAGTAAACTATCCTATATTCGTCTAATTTATTTATAATCTTGTTGTTTATGCCTAAATCATGGACCCATTTTGATCTTATCTTGGTGTATGGTGTTTTTATGGGTCCATGCCTAATTTCTGCCATATCAATTTCCAGTTTTCCCAGCAGTTTTTGTCAAATAGTGAATTCTTATCCCAAAAGTTGGAATCGTTGGGTTTGTCAAACACTAGATTGCTATAGTCATTTATTATTTTGTTCTGTGAACCTAACCTATTCCAATGATCAACTAATCTATTTCTTAGCCAATACCAAATGGTTTTGGTGACTGCTGCTTTATAATACAGTTTTAGATCAGGTACAGCTAGGCCACCTTCATTTGATTTTTTTTTTTCATTAATTCCCTTGAATTTCTTGATCTTTTGTTCTTCCATATGGATTTTGTTATTTTTTTTCCTAGGTCATTAAAATATTTTCTTGGGACTCTGATTGGTATAGCACTAAATAAATAGATTAGTTTAGGGAGTATTGTCATCTTTATTATATTCGCTCAGCCTATCCAAGAGCACTTAATATTTTTCCAATTATTTAAATCTGACTTGTGTGGAAAGTGTTTTGTAATTTTGCTTATATAATTCCTGACTTTCCTTTGTTAGATAGACTCCCAAATATTGTATGCTATCGACAGTTATTTTGAATGGAATTTCTCTTTGTATCTCTTGCTGTTGGATTTTGTTGGTGATGTATAAAAATGCTGAGGATTTATGTGGATTTATTTCGTAGATTTCCATAACTCTTAAAACAACAAGGTCCAGTAATGTGCCCTCTTTTGGCTAGATAAGTCACAGTAAATGTGCAGATTCCCAAGTATAACAGTATTTATTTTGGGTGGGGTCCTGTCTGCATTGTATATTGTGAGAATGTAATTTTTGGAGGCAATAATAGAGGGAAATCTATGAGTGAGTGAGTAGTTGGCATTACAGTTGTGGCCTAAAAATACAGATCTTTATCTTTAGGGATGACAAAAATTTAAACTAATTTTTTTTTATTTGCAAAGAAAATATCATATGATATTAAGATCATAGAATTATGGATTGTAGATTTAGAACTAGACAAAATCTTTAAGTCATTTAATCTAATGTTCCTCCAACTCACATGTTTGAGGCCCAGAGAGCTTACTTGACTTGTCACAATTTGACACAACTAGTAAATGTCTTTACAATTTCAGGTCTATTAAACTATCTACTGCACAACTTCAGAATCATTCAACATATTTTGAACAGGTGTAACCATCAAGTGTAGCTATTTATAATATTTGGAGAGATGAGTAGAAAACAAAAGTAAAAGAAAGATGTACTCTTTTTCTCTCCTATCTTGGGATGTCAACTAACCATTTGTGAGATAGTGGCCATTTCCTCCAGAAAATACCTTCCTCCTCTCACTGAACAGCAACCACTGAACATGACCTTCCTTTGATCCATTCCTCTATTCCATTCCAGGCTTTAGAAACCAGAGCTTCACTGAAATGTATGTATCATAGACTACCTGATCTGCCTCACCAATAACTCAATTAACTTATATAGGTATATGGTTTTTAGTCACATGATTTATTTATTCTTGATATTTAGATTCATATGAATTATTAATAAAAATTTAAAAAAAGTTTATTTTTTTTAAAAAAAGTTTATTTTCCAATTAGCTTAGCCCCAAGTAGAAAAGAAACTCATTCTAGATAGCAATTTAAAACCCTAAAATATTTACTTTTATATAAAAGCAGATCCCAATTACTGTGAATAATGAATACCATGAAGTAGCTGCATGTATTCATATTAGCACTATTTGAAGTTATAATTATGCAAAGTATGATAATTAGTTCTAGCCCAAAGGAAATATATACATTTCAAATTCAAATAAAGTTACTGCTTCTTAGGATTCCTTTTTTTTTTTTTAACCCTAATTGATCAGGACCTAGCTATAGACCAAATTAGTTACTAGCATCTTCTATTGTACTTCCCACCTGCACATGATTAATATTTTTAAGTCACAAATCAATTATTTCTGGCCATAATTTATAGAAGAAAAAATTCAAGATGTAAGAATTTTTAAAAAATAGAGAAAATAATGTATTGTCTGCCAGCTATAGACAACAGAAAAATAAGTTATGCCTTTATTTTACTTGTAGTGATATTCAGGAACAACCACTGCCAGCAATGTTATTCTTTTCTAGCAATTCCCATCAGAATTCTTTCTACTAGAGTAACAGTTATTAAAGTATCATCTGAGGACCCTTTTTAAGGGGTGGCATGGACAAATGATATTTTTATAACAATATCATTATTTTAAAATTTGAATAGAATAAATTTGGACAGCTATAATTTACATAAAGCTTTTGGGGAGTCCTCAATAATTTTTAAGAGTATGAAAGGGTTCTGGGATAAAAGAGCTTGAGAGTTCTAAGGAGTGGAGACAAAAGAATTGAGAACTACTATTCTAGAGAATGGAGCCTAGTCACTTAGGTCAACCTACAATGCTCTGAATTTATATAAAACATGGGAGTCCTCCCAATAATCATCATATTGTTGCTGCGAGGACAGTTAGCAACAGCATAAAACCTTCTGATAGACCCCAACATAGTTGATGTCAATGGAGTTACTGCCATTGCTGTGATTCTCACAAAACTAGAACAAAATCTGAGGCAAGAATCTCAAATCATCAATCTGCCTGCTACTAATGAATCTCAAAATAAAGTTTTGGTTGCCATGGTCAATGTGCCAAGTAGGTTCTCTTAACGATTTTAGTTATTTTTAGTAAGATAGTGCCATACAGATATTTTGCTTTTTTTGAGTCTTCTGCCCCACCCACTAATCTTCCCAGGGATTCTTAGCCAAAACGTGTTTTAAAAAATATTTTGATGATTGCATTTTAATACCTAATGGGGTTTAGGCAGACTTCTATAACTTGTTCAGATTCTGTCTTACCATGTGGAACAGGCTAGAGAGCTCCTCCTGGGAGAAATGGAATGAGATACAAAGTAAATATATTAGAGAATCTGGAATTTGGGTCTGGTTGGCTAATTGTGTGGTTGGGATGAACCTTTTTCTATGGCCTTCGTTGATGAAACTGTTGATATGTTCAAATAGACCTTTAGCTGGTTTTTTGTTTTTTTTGTTTTTTGTTTTTGTTTTCCTGTTCACTGTCTTCAACTGTTCTTTAGTAATATAATTCCATCTGGTGAGAGACTTGGTAAGGTCGACCTTCTCCCTTCTACCTTAAAGTAGACACCTTAAGTGATATAGTATTCCCTTCTTTTTTCCCCATTATAAGATAGAGCCTTTGGGGATTTCTTTGTTCTTTTTAGTTTTAACTGCAGGGGGTGGAGTCTCCAATATTGGTTTAGCAACAGGAAATCAGGATTGGTGGACAGGTGTTACTGTTAGTTCATCAGAAGTGCTAAGAATCAAAGAGATATCTTTGGGAATGATCTTTGGGATCTTAGCTAATACTTGTCTCAATTATTTTTTCTATTACATTAATTTTGTCTTCTCTTAGGGTATTTGTTTTTGAAATTCTTTTCTCATCTTTGTCATAGGTAACATTTCTATAAACTTTATCAAATATTACTGAGAAAAATGGGCACACATGTTTTATTACTTAATTTATTGAGACAACTTCCAGCATGTCACCATACAAATTATTCACAAATTACATTTAAATGCTTATTCTTTGAAGGGTTTTTATCTAAATGACTATAGAATTTTATCAAATGTCTAATTCTTTTTCTATAGTTTTGATGCAGTCATGTTTTTTTATAGTTTTAAAATTTTTAATATTAAAGCACCTTTTAATCCTTTTTGAAGTATATCTTAGTCTCTTTTTCAGATTTATTTTGTATCAATATTCATTAGTTTTTAATATATAGCATTTCACTGTTATTATTCACTTTATTGACTGTGCCTAAAAAATAATCCTTGATATAATATAACTGCAAGTGCCTGATCCAATTTTGGATAGCCCCAAGTGTTAAAAAAGATTCCCCACATCTTACCTAAATTTACTTCTAAATCTCATTTTAGTAGATGGACTTTCAAATATTTATATGGTTATTATGTCCCAAAATATTGTCTTTTCCAAATTAAATGTACCCCATTTCTTCCCCTGAATTTATCTAATATGAACTTGAGGTCCTCTTTCTGCTTGTTTTCCTCTCTTCCTAGCATATCAATGAATTCTCTTAAAAGTAGTGCTTAGAACTGAACAAAATCCTTTAGATGTTGTCAAAAGAGGTCTGAGTATGATGGAATCACATTTATTCTTTGTGTCTTTCTTAATAGAAAGCAAATAATATCTAAAAGTTCTATTTACTGTCTGAGTTGGTATTTGAAAGTGTTGACTTATACTTATAGTCCAATAATGAAATATTGTTTTTGGGTCTAGTTGGCTAATTGTGTAGTTGGGATGGTGGAATAGTGGATAGAGTGCTAAGCCTTGAGTTAGGAAGACCAGAGTTCAATTTTGACTTTAAATACTTACTACCATGTGACCCTGGATAGTTCACATAATCCTGTTTGCCTTAGTTTCCCCATCTGTAAAATGAACTGGAAAAGAAAATGGCAAACCACTCCACTATCTTTGCTAAAACAGCAAAAGCAACAACAAACAAACAAACCTCAAATAAAGTCACAAAGAGTTGAACATGACAGAAAAAAATGACTAAACAACAATAAATATTCCCAGATCATTTTTAGACAAGAAGTGTTTAGGCACATCTCATGTATATTGTATTTTATGAAGTTTATTTTTAAACTCAACTGTAAAACTTTGTATTTGCCCTCATAAAATTTCATCTAATTAAATGATGCCCAATATTCTAGTCTGTCTTTAATTTTTAAAATTCTCAATTCAAAATGTTAACAGTTCTTCCTAGCTTGATGCCATCTTAAAATTTGATCAGTATGCCATCTACATGTTTGCTGACATAATTGATACAATTGTTAAGTAGCCCTGGGTCTAGGAGTACTCTAATAGAGACCTCTTTCTAGCTTTACATAAATCCATAATGACCATTTTCAGATCCAGTAATTCAACTAGGTCTAAATTTATTTAATTTTCCTATAATCCAAATCACATATCTCCATCTTTTTTCAAAGAATAGCTTGAGAAAGTTTTTATAATTAAAAAAATCTAAATAAATGATATTTTGTAGCACTTCTATACTCTACTATTTTAATGATTATAAAGTTAGTTTTTGAAGACATGTTTTTGATGAATCTCTACTGACTTTTTGTGATTCATTTTCCATATAGTAACTAACTAAGTATTTAACCGTGCCTGGGACATAGTAAAAGTTTAATAAATGATTTTTCATTCAATCATTAAAAGTCATTGGCCTTCATTTTACAGAATCCATTTTCTAACTTTTTAAATTTGAAAATGATATCCTTGTGGCATTTTCTACAGTCTTTTAAACATCTGTAACAATGAGAACAATAGCAGCTGTCAATTTGTTCAATTCCAGGGGTCCTCAAACTTTTTAAATAGGGACCCAGTTCACTGTCCCTCAAACTGTTGGAGGGCTGGACAATAATAAAAACAAAAACTTTGTTTTGTGGGCCTTTAAATAAAGAAACTTCAAAGCCCTGGATGAGGGGAATAAACATCCTCAGCTGCTGCATCTGGCCCATAGGCTGTAGTTTGAAGACCCTTGTTAGACTATAGTATATATGGCTCAGGTGACTAAAATTTAAGTATATTCTGGTATAGTTTAATAGTCTATGATATTGGGCATCTACTCTTCATGTACATTTTTATGCTGTTATTTCTAATACAAAAATTATTATTCTTGGTAGAGAAAACAAAAGGAAATTAGTAGTAATTACTTCCTCCTTTTCTCTCATGTTTTATCTCCATCCCAAACACCTTTAGCAGCAGTCCTGTCTTATCCTTTGCCCTTTTGTTACTTATTGTTCAGTTGTTTTCAATTATATCTAAATCTTCATGTTTCCTTTTGGAGTTTTCTTTGCAAAGATACTGAAGTAATGTGCCATTTTCTTCTCCAAATCATTTTATATATGAGGAAATTGAGGCAAATGGTTAAGTGAAGTTCCCAGGGCATCTGGCTAGATAGTCTGAGACCAGTTTGAATTCAGGATGATGAATTTTCTTGACACTAAACCTAATACTCTCTTCATTGTGCTACCTAGCTGCCTCCTCTTTTCCTTATTATAGCCTAAAATTAAGTCTTTTATTATCCTTAACTTGCTTTACCAATTTAAGCTCATTATGAGTTTCAGCCCTTCTTACATATTTATAAGGGTATTCAATTCTTTTTTATTCATTCCTATATGACCTGTCATTTTTCTATTTTTGGCATTTGTCTTTAAACTTCCAAAATAGTAAGATGAATGCATTTGTATTGATATTAGCAAATTAATTACAATTGGAATTGTCTTTTTGTCTTTAAAATCTCATTTTTAAGAGCAAGAGAAATTCTGGATTGATTTTTTTTTCTTGGAGAATATTAGTACATCAGACTTAGGAGTATGTGGGCACATTCTGTAACTTTTTCCAGCTTAATAGGAGCCTCTCAGTTGACTACAGCTGAAAAGCTAGAACCAAGGGGAAAAGACTTTTCAAAAGGCTTTTTTTGAATTGGCCTCTCTCTCTCTCTCTTCATTGGACCACTTCTATTAACTTAACTTCTCTTCAATGGACTTCTTGCTGCTAGATAGCATCTGATGAGATACAGTGCTGTAAGGGAAGAAGCCTCTGGTCTTCTTTCATATGCTGACGTGTCAATCCATGAATGTGGACCTCAGTCCTTTCTTTGCCTCGACATTTGTTCTTTCATTACATATGGAGGAGCTTGATCTGGGGGTCTACAATTTTGTATATTTTGAAAGGTAAGGAAAGCAAGTAACTTGAGGTTACAAGCAAACTTAGTGGAATTTATACTATGTAACTTTGATTCCATCTCTCCAGAGACCAAGGCGGTATAGAAGATTATGTGCCCCCAAGTGTCAGTCTACTCTTGGAGTGGAGTCAAGTGTTCTAAGTCTTCTAAGTCAGTGTTCCTTTCTAAAAACTAATTAGTATTAGTCGATTAAATGGAAGTGGAACTAACAATATGGAGATCATACCAAGAATGAGACTCAAGCTGATAACATTAGGGAAAATTATCTCTACATTCAGAAGATATCCATAGAATCTTTAGGATAAATAATGACTAGCCAGAGAAGTAAGGTCAGAAAATATGCACTTCTTATATATACATATCTGAAACCAAATCTTTTTTTTCTTTCTTTTTTTTTTTTTGAGGGATTTTTGTCTCCTGTGAATTTCTGAAGGTCTCAGAATTGAGACCTTTTTCGGAAAAAGAATGACAGAAAATGGCTATTCTACTTCTTATGTTATAACCTCTCTATGGTGTGTAATACACACATAGTATCTATATGTGTGTGTGTACATACATATGCAATTTCCTCCCTTGTCAAAAGACAAGAAACAAAAGTTTCTTGTTAAAGGTCCTTTTGATCAGATTTGTAAGATACAAGGTAGAGGTAAGGACATTCTTTGCCCATGATAATTTTACTTGTTTCTGGTCCAGGAACATGTAATTACTACTAAATTCCATGCAATAGTCTAAAAATTCAGATTCAATTCTCAGATACCATCTTCTTAATCAGATGTTCACTTCTGAAATCTTGTTCTTTTTGGAGTCTCCCCCATTCAGAGGACAACATTGATAAAAATATCAGCTGTGTAGCTGAGATATTTAGTTTCTTACCTGTAAATGCTCTAACCCTGGGCAATGGTTTTTAATTAACTCTTAGTAACTAGTGCTCCTGAGGAATATCCAGAGTGGGTAGTTTCTAAAAAAAACTTGGACAGCTCTTTGTCCCATCCTAAATAATTCTCTAAGAAGCTGGAATATCTCCCAATAGTTATCATTTTTATGGATGGTTACCACAATATTTTTCAGCATGGTATAATAAACTATCACAGCCCTTCTTTCTCTGACTTTACCATGACTTATTAGGTTAAGCAATTTTTGAGAGAATCTAGTTTCATTAAGCACTTTTGATTTGGTAAGCCTTCTATGGACTATGCACTATGCCAATCACTGAGATTATAAAGAGGGCAAAAGATAGCCCCTACCTTGAAGTAACTAAGAATCTATTTGAAGAGACAATAAGCAAACAAACACGTTAAAAAACATGAAAAGAAATAATTAACAGAGGGAAAGCATGAGATTTAGGAGGGTTTAGGAAAGGTATTCTATAGAAAATAATATAGTCCCCTTCACTTTGGCTTGAACTTCAAATTTAATTCTTAGTTTCAAGTATTCAGTGGCCTTTTTCATCTGTGTAATACTACTATTAACCTTTCAACACTGTCATTGTTCACTTCTGCCTCTTCAAGTGTCTTTTATTTTTATTTTCATGTTGATTAATTATATTCACAAACATAATAAAATATTGATAATTAATATTTCCATATCTTTTTGATTTTTACAAAGTGTTTTGCATACATCATCTCATTTGACACTCAAAAGTTTTAATTTAATAACATTTGTTAAATCATTTCAAAGAAATGCTAATATTCCTTTTAGGGTCTTTGCATTTAAATATTCACTTTTTTATTCTCTCTATTCCACTTATACAATGTTGGCCTTTTGGAAAATTAAATCCTTTGCTCCCTAACTTTATTCAGTGTTGCCAAAAGTATGATTATCGTGTTCTCCCATATCTGATTTGTCATTTGTTAATTTGAAATTATTTTCTTTTTCTGAGTTTTGTCCCCAGAAATATTAATTTATTAGTAATAAAATAATTCTGTTCTAAGGTTTGCAAGGCATTTAAAGCTATATCAACTTACTTGATTTTCAGAAAAATCTTGAAGAGTAAGTACAATTAATCCTCCCATTTTACAGGTAAGGAATTGAGACTGAAAGAAGTTAAGGATCTTCCAGAGCCTTACAGAGTTAATAAGTATCTTGGGAAGGATTAAAACTTACATCTTCTTGACACTAAGTCCAGTGCTCAGTTTAATATATCAATATCTTAGATCAAGGTCTTTAGGAATTACCCAGTTTCATATAGTAAAGTAAAAAGAGTTTCTTACCAAGAATTATGGGACTAAAGCCAAAACCAAGATCCTCCATTCATCTATTACCCTTCTTGGTGTTAATATATCATTCCTTTGCATTTTTATAGCATCTCTCATTCTTCTACTGTTTGTGCAAGATACCTCTGGGAATTTGGATTTCCCAATTCTTTGAGATAGAATGTAGTTATGAGTAGAATTTTCCATGATCAGATACTACCATAACATGCTTGCAAAATAATTTCACCTTCTGCTTTTCATATAATATATAATATTTCTATTTATATATAATTATATATTACCTGTATAATATTTATATTCTATATATAATTGTATATTATATATAGCTGCCTTTTTATTGCTCCATGCTACAAGAAAATGTATCATTGGGCCCACACAACTTTCTTCCTCCCTGGGATAAATATAACTCTTCTTCCAACCCACGATTATGAGCACCACACAACCTACTATTATAAGCACCATACCCCACATTTTGGCATTCACATATGTAGAAAACCATGAAAAACAGAGTACTGTTTTTCTTCAAATTCTAATTGCCAAGCACCATTGCTTCTACTAAGGAGAGAATATACATTTTAAGTCTAGAGAAAGTAACTCAATTTTTTACCATTTTCAATTTCTGTTTTGTTTGGAGTCTGTTTATAGATTTTTTTGACTATCAAACATGCTATAAATATAAACACAGGTGTGTGTATGTACACAGACTTATATAGGTATATGCTATATGTTTATAGTCATGCCATTCCTAAAAAAGCATGTTAGCTACTTCTTGATTTAAAATTTTAGCTTTTTTTTCTATTTATAATTATTTTTTATCTTTCTCATCTGTCCTTTTTTTTTTTTTTTTTTTTTTTTTAATGATTTTGTATGCCCATTTCTTCCCAGGAAGGACTCAAGTTCTTCCCTTTGCATGTGAGTATACGATTCTTCAATGATGATTAAATGCAAGTTCATAGAAAAGTTTACTTTAAAGTTCAAAACAATTTTAAATTTCATAATTTCATGTTTAACATCCCAGAATAAAATAATTTTTAAATTGAAAGGAACTTCATTGACCATTAGTCTAACTTCCACTATAGAATACCTGAAAAGAGGTCATTTAATCTCTTCGTTGAAGAGAGGGAGTATTTACCATTTCCCCCTTTTTGTTCTTGCAAATGAAAACTAGTTTGGGGCAATTCATTCAAAAATTGGTACATGAAAGGCTTCCTTGGCTAATTCTACTGTTTGTTGCTTACTGTTGAAATTTTGAAATCTGTCAAACTTTTTTTGATGAGTTAAAATTAGAATTTCTTTCTGTCAAAATCATGTGTATTTTATAAATGTATCCTTCAACCTCTTTTTCTCATACTTCTTGGAAACTTTTCTTACAAGATTTTCTGAATTTAAAATTGTTGCTAAAATTGTTTTGTTATTGCTGATGTTGTTGTTGTTGGTTTTCTTCTGGAAGAGCTATGATTCCAAGATTATTTCTACACATTCCATCTTCAAAGTTAATTGCCCTGACTTTCAAGATCTCCCACAATTCCCAAATATTGTTACCTTTTGATTTCATTTTGTAAAATTTTAATTTACCTCTGTATTTTTAAGCTCAAAATCTTTAATTTTATTTTTCAAAGAATCCATTCTTTTGGGAACAATTTTCTCTCTTTATCTAAATTCTCTTATATTTGCCATTTAAATTTATTTAAATTTCTTCCCTAATTTCCATCCTTATTTCTCATTTTAATCCTTTTATTACTTTTTTAAATTATTCTGGAAATTTTTGTAATAATTCAGTTATCATATCTGCTGATCTCAGAATAGATTAAAAAAAAACCTCTTCCCTTTCATTAGGGGCTTGAATCAATTTTTTTTATTGTATAATACTTATTCTTTCCCTTGAATCCTTACTGTGAATGTTTACTCATTTCTTTGTTTTATCAGTCTCTACTGTTTATTCACTAGTATTTTTCTTCTTTCTTTCTTGTTATGTTCTTTCTTTCTTTTTTATGTTCTTTCTTTCTTTCTTTCTTATTATGTTCTACTAGTTGGCAAATTTCTTTCTATTTTGAGATAGGAGGGAACTAATTTTAAATAAGACCTCTCACTCAGTCATCTTCCCAGAAGTTTCCCCTACAATCTATTGAATTTATAAATAACATTCATCATTTAACTATATGTGTTCAAAATTGTGTGAAAGTTGATTATAACATATGGAGATTTTGAGATTTACTTTGCTCATTAACTATCTGTCATGACTATAATCACACAGGTGGAGAGAGATAAAGGTGCAGAATACTGATATGTTTTGCAATAACTGTGACTGCATTTTGGTGTCAAAGTTATAAAAACATTTTTTCTATGAATTTACTTAATGATATTTGTTTCATAAAAATTGGTTAAAATGAATAGAAAAAAATGATTATCTGTTTATTGATTAGATTAGCTTGATAATTTTGAAACATAATGAAGAGTCAAAGAACACATGTTTAAATTTGTTCCTTAGATGTTAGCTTTCTTTTGGAGATCCTTATTGCCCATTTTTAGCCATTTTCATTTATTTGGCAAGGAATGTGCTATAACAAATTAGTCTCAAAAAATAAAAATCTTTTTTGTTAAAAAATGTGATGAATGCAGTAAGTACTATACATCATCCCAGAACATTGCCTTAGGGGCAAATCTTGCTTGAAATGCATCAACTGATTTAAAAAATAACAAACTGCAGAAAATATGAGAAAAACAATAAACCTTATAAGTTTATAGGAAAGAATATGTAAATTAGAACACATTTTTCTACTTAGAAATGGAACTGTAGCATGTGTCCATCCCAGAAAAGACCGGACACTGTTTTCATTAAAAAGAGAACATCTGTAGTCACTGTGAGCAGATTAGGAGAATTTTGAACAGAGGCATAGCATATGGTGCTAAATACTGTGAATGTGGAGACACACTTGACTAAATTTAGAACAAACTAAAATTTCTAGGTTTCACTTTAAAACCCAGTGTGAGTCATTCTGGTGTAATTTACCATTAAATAGAGTTAATGTGAGGCTTCCTGGTTCTTACTGATGTCTTATGGCGTACTGCAAGTGTAATGCAAGCTTTCTGATGGGACCTTGTAATCCTTCCACCAAACACATGGCATTTATTTTGATAGACTTCCATAAGCAGCGTATTGTATAGAATAAATATATAACATATATATTTGATATGTTTATGCATATGTATACAAATATATTAAATTAATATATATGCATATAGATATGTATATTTGTACACACATATGTGTATATGACATTTTATATGCATATATACTTTTAGTAATAGCTCTCTATATTTCTAATCTTTCACTTATAAAGCAACTTTATTAGAGCTTTTGATTTCTTTACTTCTCAGATGATATATTACCAGGTGATCCTATTGAAGCACCAAATATTGTCATGTGAGAAAATCTCTTATAAAAGATAAGCAAGAAGGCACTTATATCCTTTTCTGGAAGGTTCATATCTCTGGTAGGTATTATCTCTCAGATCTATCTAGTAGGTCCCCATCTCCTGCTGCAATGTCATTTATCTTCTAGGGACTTTCTACTCTTAATTCTAGTATGAGTATGCTGTGCTCTTTCTTCCTCTGGTTATCTAAATTACTATCAGATTGGCTAAAATGATTGAAGGGAAAAGTGACAAATACTGGATAAGATGTGGAAAAATGGGTACACTAATTCACTGTTGGTGGAACTGAGAACTTATCCAACTATTTTGGAAAGTAATCTGGAATTTTGCCCAAAGAATTATTAAATTGCCTATGCCCTTTGAACTAGCAATAACATTAGTAGGTCTGTTCCCAAAGATGATTATGGGGAAAAGTTATATATGTGGGAAGTCTAACTGTTCTACAATATGTGTGGCAACTATCTTTGTGGTGGCAAGAACTGGAAATTACAGGGATGCCCGTCAATTAGGGAAAAGTTGTGGTATGTGATTGTGATGGAATATTACTGTGCTATAAAACATGATGAGTTAAGTGTTTTAAGAAAAAATATGTGTAAACTTGCATGAAATAATGAACTTCAAAATGAGCAGAACCAAGAGAACATTGTATACAGTAATAGCAATATTATTTTAAGAATGACTTTGAGCAACTAAGTAATTTGACTAATGTACATATCCAAATTAACTACAAAGAATACATGCAGAAAGATACTAACTGCATTCAGAAAAAGAAGTAATTAATAGAAATATGCATTAAATGATTTTACATGTTAGTCATATTTGTTTCTAATAATAGCTATCTCTGGTGGGAGAAAAGAAATAAAAAAGGGAAAAATTACATGATGGCTTTATTATATATATAGTTTTTTTTTTTTTCCCCCTGAGGTGATTGGGGTTAAGTGAATTGTCCAGGGTCACACAGCTAGAAAGTGTTAAGTGTCTGAGAGCAGATTTGAACTCAGGCCCTTCTGAATTCAGGGCTGGTGCTCTATATTAATATTTTAAATGAATAGCAAATTGTACATAATAGATTTTCAGTTTCATGTAGAATCATCTTTTTGAAAAATTTTACTATATTATGGAAATATTTTTTAATTTCTAAAGATAGGAATAAAATAAATACAATTTAACAAAACCATCAACCAATCTCAACAAACTCAGATGATTTTCTGCCTTCATCTTTCAGCTGACTTTTTATGCCTTGATATACTTTTAATTTCAACATAATAAAATCAATTATAGCCTCTTTTATAGCTTTAAAGTAAAACTCTATTTTACTTTGGAGTTAGAGGACATGAATTCACATTCTTCCTCTTTTACTTACTATTTGTATAACTTAGAAACATCACTTAATAAATCTGAGTCTCAGTTTACACAGCTATAAACATAAGGAAAGGTATACTAGATAATTTTTCAAGTTTCTTCTGGCTAAGATCTACGCTCTATATCTTAAGAAGCTTTTGCTATAGCTAATAAGAAAATATAGATCATGGATCCTTTTACCTTTGGACACATATAACACTAAATCCAATTTGTACTCTGAAATGGTATAATTTTTTAACATTTCACAAATGAGGAAATTGATATTAGGAGCAGTGGAGTAACTTGCAGGAGTCACAAAGATACTGTTTCATCTCAGACAAAATTAAAATTATTTTAACTCTTCACTAGAGAACTAGTGCACTGTCCATTGAACCCTTCTGCTTCTATTGAGAAGAGAAGAGGAAAAAGACTTTGCCCATACTTGACAGGAAAAAAAAATCTTTTCTCCCTTCTTGGTCCCATTTGAAGAGTGGACCTTTCTTTTTTGTGGTGAAAGGAATGGGGAGAGAGCTGTGCATAACTTGAAGTCGTGAATAAAGGTCCACTAGCAACACAGAAATAACTTTTCTGTGTTTTAAAGATTTTATCCTTTTGTTTGAAATATCTCCCAATGTAACTATTGTAATGTTGTCTACTCCTTAGTAAATCATTTCATGAGTTGTTATGGATTTTAAAAAAATCATGTTCAACTGCCTGGTATTGAGTCATAAAGAATTTTAATTAAGTTTAATCCTTAGTTGAAACACACACACACACACACACACACACACACACACAGCACTACTGCAGTTTAGCACAATCCTCAAGCCTCTCCTGAGTAGAATGATGGAAGGTCATTTTGTATAGGGACCACTCTTTCCAAATATCTTAGCACAGTACATTATTCAGTAGTATTTAATATATGTGATTATTGTGCTGTATATCACTGAATTTAAGGTGAAGAATCTAGGATCAGTTCCACAGAACTAACCATCAGGATAGTTATTATTATTAAGAAATTATTAAATTATTATTACAAAATAAAACTGCTTAGTGGTCTTTCCCTTTCATCCCAACTACTGGAGAGAAAGAGGCCGAAAGAGCTCAATAGTTTTCAACTGCAGTGGGTAAAATGAATTGTGGGTCTACACTAAATTTGAAAACAATGGGGTGAATTCCCAGGAGTGGGGTGCCACCAGGATTGTTGAGAAGGCCTGATTGCCTCAAGTAAGAAGCAGAATAAGCCCAAGCTTCCATGCTGATCAGTAGTTGAATCTGGTTGTGAGTTACACATATAATAGAGATGAGATAGTGAGATTTAATAAAAAGGAAAGAAGGATGAAAGGAAAAAAAGGAAGGAAAAAAGATAGAAGGAAGGAAAGGAAGAAGAAAGCATGAATAATCAGAAAAGTTATTTATTCCTCCTTCCCTTTATCCTTCCCCTGAAAAAGATGCCCATTTCTTGTGTTTATTTTCTGAAGATATATATAATCATGGCTTTTCCTCAAAGGAAATAAAATAAACTGGTAGCTAAAAAGCTTAAGATTAGGTGAAAGAAAGCCTTTTTTTTTTCCTATAAGAATAACAGATAATTTCTTACCCAGAAGGAGCGTTGGCAACCATGTAGTCTGATCTTTTCATCACAACCATATATCTTTTACTCTAATTGTTAGAACAAGCAAAATTTTAAGGTTCTTTCTAACTAAAGCAATAGTTGGCATTGTTACATTTTATTATATATACTTTTTATTTTTATTATATTTATATAATAAATATTTTAAAAATGTATTATTTTATATATAAATATATTATATTTTATATTTTAAAATTTAAAAATTGTATTTTTATTTATTATATATATTTTATATATATATATATGTATGCACATATAAGAGATAGTACATATACATTCATGTATATGTATGTTTATATATAAATATACATATACATCTGTGTGTGTGTGTGTGTGTGTGTGTAATTTTTTTTAGACCAGGTTTCAAATATGATCCAAGCCAGAAATGCAGCAGCCAGTCATATGAAACTCTCAATATTGGTCATCATGGAAGCTTTTAGCCATTCCATTTCAATCTGAATGTGTTTGTTCCTCTTTGGACAGACTTCTGCTTCTCCAAACCATCACTCAACAAATTAGTGCCTCATTTAATTTGGATACACAGTTGGCTTAACCTATTGTACTCAGAATTCTAATGCTTAAGATATCCTCCAGTCTCATCCTCTTTTCTAGCAGGTATTACAGGGATAACCCACTATGCCCAGTTCTGGTGCTTTTTTTAATTGTGGTAATTATGCTTCATTCAATTGTATTGTATCTAGCATCACCTTTAAATTGACTTCCAGATATATGTCTCATTATCTATTTTGCCTTGCACATTTTCTGAAGATGAATCAATGGAGGAGTCCCACAATGGACTTAATACATTTAATGGAAGAGAAATCAGATATTGGTGAAAAAATTCTATGATCAGATAATTGTGTCTCTATAGTAGGTTTCTATAAAGAAGACTGTCAAAATAAGTATAAATTTCATATCAAGAATTTATCACCTTTATCTATTCAGTGATCTCCACCAGGTTCTTCTTTATACCACAGGGAGGAAAATGTGACCATTATTGTAATTTTTTTTTCAGTTACTGAAAAATTGAAATACAAAGTAGGTAATGCAGCTACTTCTGCTATAGAGGAACAGTAACTGTGTCTCAGCATATCTCAGCATGAAAGCTTATTTTACTATCACTTAAGGAAGTCATTACCCTTTTATGAAGTTGACATGCTGCTTTACTAATACAGCACTCTAGTAACATTATGGAAGCAGCATTATTCTTGCCAGTGGCATTTTACAAAGCAAGGAAACAAGTTGGAAAAGCACCGTCTTAGTGTTCATAGGTTTTGTGCTCTACTAATATTTCCTCACACTTTCATTAGTCTTGGTTTTATTTTAATGCACCCACCATCTGGAAGCTGTTAAAACATAAGGAAATATGCATGATCTTGATGTAATTATAGAGAGAACAGACTTATTTAGATTATTTTTAATAAAATAATGAAGAATTCTGACTCACATGTAATCAGGAAAAAATAGAAGTTTAATAGTGACCATCATCTTACTTTGTATTGCTTTCTAGATAGAATTTGTATACATATGGAAATAAATGCCAGAGGTTCAGTGTTTTGATGTCTTTGCTCTAGCCCATCCCCCCAAATCCATTTAATATTTATGTTTAGAAATAACAAATTAATTGATTTCTGGAATTGGCATGAACATTACAATTATCTAATTCATTGGTTTTCAACCTTTTTGACTATTTACATTTTCCTCAAATGGACCCAACTAACTCTTTTCTTCCTACTTGATTTTGCATTTATCGTTGTCTGTTAGAGTTCAAATGTTGGAGTTTGTTCTTCTCAGGGCACAGCCGGTTTAGAGGCTTAGAGCCCTTCGGATGTCTCCAAATCCAAAGGTTCTGCCCTTCAGCTTCTGCCTCTGCTTTCTTCTGCCTCCAACAGAGATGGAAGATCTCTCTTATCTCCTTCTGGGGAGCCCAGCACCAACTTGCCGCGGAGAGAGGGCTTCTGGCGTAGCTCCACTGAAATCCCAAAAGTGTTCTCTGCAGCAGAGTCGTTTCTCTCGAGTCTAGCGCGATCAGCCAGCCAAGAGGAAAAATGTATTCTGGAATGGCTGTCTCGCCTTATATGTGAACCTTCTGAAAGAATGGGATTATGGGTTTTTTCCCATAGTGCTCTCTGGCCCAAAGAGCTTTAAGGTGTGGACTTTGAGTAAAGGTGGGAACACAAGCCTTGTCTTGATTAGTTCTACTTAGTACCTTGTTTCAGGTTCTGGCCAAAACAACTTCTTGTAAGATTAGATCAACTCTAATTACTTAGCAGTTAGTAAGGATTCCAACAGTTGTCCCATTCAATATCTACTCAAGATAGGCATAATACTGTACCAAACGAAATAGTCATTAATTTGCAGACCCTAATATGAATAAGCATTGTTCATTCATTTCCTTTTTTATATATAGAAAAAAAAATAGGCCAGTCTCTTGAGTAATTATGGATTTCATTTAAGAGATTTTGTAATAATGGGAATTGTGATGACTAGAATACTTCTTTCATAAGCAACAGCATTAGGAGGATTTTGCTCACCTTAGATATTTCTCTTCTTTTTGGACATTTGTATAATGTCAGTGAGAAATATATCAGACAAGCATACAACATGTCCACCATGATCATAATCACAGGTTCATTGAATTATTTGTATGACTACATTTATCAAGGTATCTTGTATAAAGGTCTCTTGATTAGAAAAGACTTTGAAGCTATGATTTGATATACCTCCTCAAATCCATTTGTATAATCAACAAATAATGGCTGTAATAGCTTCTTACATTGTCAAGTGAGTGCTATTATTTCTGTGACTTTTATAGTTTGTATAGTATTAATATTTTTCAGTAGAAAATACATTTGCAAAGGCCTTCTTATTCTTGCCTCATTTTGCTTCAATAGATAGCCATTCTCAGAAAATTTTAATAAAATTGAAAAGCTAGCCAAATGATAATGCAGTTAATCAAGTTTTCTGGATTATTTTTATGGGCTCATAACTTTTTCTCTTTCTTAATACCTTTAATTCCCTAAAATGTGCTGTAAGATGATCCTATGTTTTCAAGATTATATTGCTTCTGGTGTGAATTCCTTGGTGTACACTTGGTCTTGTCTAGCTGCTCTTTCTAGCCTAATTTTCATAATGGCCATTTCAGTTTAATCACATCCAGAGAGGGGCTGCAGCCAACTCAACTTTGCTCATGAGAGTCAACTGTTAAGTTTTCTGTCTAAGCATTAATACTTTGTATATCAGCAAATACTAAATTAGGGCTTGATTTATGTATTTATTTGTTCATTCATTCATTTATTTATGTATTTATTTATTTACTCTAATTATTGTTAATTACTTTTAAGAAAGTGATGGAGAAAATGATAGTAATACCAATTAACTTGTATTTAATAGCAGTTGGTCATTTGTTCTTTTTTGGACATACTTGCTTTTGAATTTTTACAGCACACAAATGATCATGTCCCATAGTGAGATTGTAGAGAGGGGGCCTAGTTCTTAGTTTCAAAATGTAATTCAACCACCAATGATGATGAAAATAAGTCATTGTATACATAGTATACATACATACATAGTATCAGATTTTCTCTATTTTCCATCTTTTTGTGGTCTTTATGCCATCTTTAACTATAAAACTTTTGGAGTTGATATGGCTCATTTGGGTATTATGCTGAACTTTCTGTATATTTTTGTTTTCATTTCCATAGCCCAGTATTTTTTTTTTTTATGATGCAGTAGTACTCATGATCTTCTACTATCTTTCTCCACAATATTTTAACATTACATTGATATTGGCTGTGGCCTTTCTACTTGGGAAAGGGATTAAGCATTTTATTGATTATGACTGTTTCTGGGATCTTTAGATGAAGGTGAATGCTTTGCATTAGTCAGGATTATGTTGTAAATGTTTACACTCTACATCAACATTTTTTTTCGTCAATGTCCACATTTCCTACGGTCTGATTTCAACATTGACAGCTGATTGTGAAATGATTCCCAGATCAGTTGTAATCAGTTATTTAATAGTCACTTGCATTTATTTGGATATTAAGCTGTGATTGTCATGTCTAGATACTTCTGATTATTTTCTGAGATATATATATATATATTTAAAATATTAGAGAGATCCAAGAACTTTTGGTAGCTTTTATTCTTGAACTGAAACAAACTTCTGAATGTGCCTTTTTTTTTTTTAACAGTTCTCCCCTCATCCGCTTTTGCTTTGAAGTTAACTATTCCCAAAGCATTTTTTGACCTTTTTTGCAGGGTATTTTTAAATTATTCACAGAATTCCTTTACTTCTTTTTCCTTTGCAAAAAGATGTTGGTATATAAGGCACAATAATTTTCATAGTGCCATTTTTGCTTATGCTTATCATAAGCACAGCAAGGTGAGATGACAAATTATTCCATGACCCAATATGCATTGCTGTTTATGGGTTTCTGATTAAAACACTCTTTTAATAGCTTCATTTGCCTGTTCAAACAGGACCTATGAGCCATCCTCTCATAAAGCTACAATTTCCTTTTATCTTTCAATTTTGTTTACCATAAGAATATTAACAATGATGCAGTGCAGTTTTTCTATTAAATTTCAGTGTGCCAATCATAAAGCAAAGCTCTCATAGTTAATCTATAATTAGAATATTTTCTCATCTTCTAAAAACTATGTGATTTTTATCACCCTTTGTCCCCTTTTCCACCATAATATCACTGTCACTAATTGGTACTCAGTGCTAAGGATCATTCTTTTTTTTTTTATTTTTTTCAAGAATTTAATACTTTATGGATAGCCTACTGAAATGAAAAGCATTTCCAAGTTGTTTTTTTAACCAGCAGACTAGATCTCTCCATATAAGTTTGAAAATATTTGTTATAATTCATACACCAATGATATATAGTTTGCAGCACAGCCTACAACAGTACAGGCAAGAAAACAGTATGTTGTGGCAATAACTATAGAGAGATCCATAGAAATCAGAATTGAAATGGAATATTAAAAATCATCTAGACTGAGCTCTTCATTCTAAAGATGTGAAAACCGAGGCTCAGAGATAGCAAATAATGTGTACAAGATCACACAGCTTGTTAAAGGCAAAGGTGGTACAAAATCCAAGTTTCCAAATCTTAGTTCAGTGTGTGTCCTTTTTTTCCCTAGCCTATATATGATAAGGATACACCCTAGTTAGCTTACCTATTATAATATTTATTTAAGGGCATAGTTGCTGGCCAAAACATTTCCTACCAACACTTTCCTTGGGGAGTTTCAATAAAGTTGAAATATCCTTTAAATAAAACTGATCATTTCCTCTCTTCTTCCCCCAAAGAAAGAAAACCATTTTACTATACTATAGAAGAATTCTAGCTACCTGACCAACTTTTTTTTTTTTTTTGGCTGGCCCTACATTGAACTGGGATATACGCCAGGGCAGCTGGGGCAAGATGGCACTTCAGGGACCTGAAAAATGTATAACTGTGAGGGCTTGGATACTGAATAACAAATTTGTTCACTACTTTATTCATTTTACAACAGCAAATTTTCAAATGCTAACTTTTCTTGTAACTGGGTATGGTGATACTAATATCTTTGTGTATGTTAGAATTTGATGAGTTAAAGCATAGAGAGGAAAAACCATTATTCTGAACCAACATGCAAATGTTGAAAAAACACTATTATTCTGAACCAATGCATAACTGTTGAGGTTCACATTTTAACTATAATTCATACTTTTGTAGCTGTATTTAAGAAATATGCCAGGTAAATTTGCCTGAAGGCCTAAAATACCAGATGGACAAAAGAGACAAAATTATTGGAGGTAAGTCAGGTCCACCTGCATATTTGGTTTAACAATTTACAAATCAAAACATACTACGCAAACTTTATTATAATTGAGACCAAAATATCCTGATGAATGTTTGTATTTTTAACTGTAAAGAAAATTGACTTTATTGTTGAATTTACAAATATAATTTATTATCATTCAATTTGGATTAAATTAGAAATTTGAATGATATGATCAATCTTCTCTAAAGAAAAATTATGATTTATAAGTATTCTTGACAAATATGTCATAAATTCCTTATTTTTATCACAATTTAATCAATCATCAAGCAATTTATTGAATAACTAATATCTACTAGTACAGTGCAAGGCAATGGATGTAACAATAAAAAGATACATATAGACATAGATATAAAATATTTGCCATAAGGAATATTCTGTTGGGAAGAGAATAGCATGTATTTAAATATATATTTTTAATTTTTCTCTCTATATACATACATACATACATATTTATCTACATATGTATATGTACTACTATATGACATATATATACACACACCTATACCCATATATGTACATATCTACATGTGTGTACACACACATATATGTATATATATGAAACATAGACATATAAAATATGTATAAGAAACATGAGGCACTGTCAGTAGACATAAGCTATTGTAGACATCAAGACAGATTCCATTTAGTTGTAGGAACTTAAGCTCAGCTTTGAAGGAATATTAATTTTGAATGGACATGAATATAATGAACATTCCAGTGACTCAGTTTTCCTCCTTTTGTGCTAGAAATACCTTTAGAAAGTTTTAATTTCTTCAATATGAATATTCTATCTAAATCTAAGTCAATAATTTAAAGGAGGAATTTTCTTTGTGGAGATGATGGGGATAATATTGCCTCATTCATCAAATTTTGTAAGCATTAATTGTATTCTTGATTCTGGTTATCTCTTTAATTCTAAGAATGAGGGAAAGAAGAATAAATAACTCAAAATAAGTTGACAGAAATGCTCCATGCTATCTTAGACAGTCCTTCTGCCTTTTCTATGTCCATGCCTGTACGATGATATCAATGATGCATCTTCTTCACTATTAGGAAATTTAGGGAAAGCAATAGGGGGACTGACGATGTATAAAGTCATGAAGAGGTGACAGAGCTTGGCTTTTGCTGCATGTTTCAGCATCTGCTTCTCCTTGCATTGAGGCGTGCCTCTAAATGGGATTATTTGGCAGAGGTTCACATTCACCACATCGATAGAAGAACTGCTTCATCTGAGAATTGGGAAGGAATTCCTTGATTCTGAACAAGACAAGTGGTAAGATTATCTACCATTTTTCACTCTTCAGAGATTGGGAGTCTGAAGGAAAATGAGAAAAGAGAAAAATTTTAAGGTGAAATAGGAGCAAGAAAGGATTAGAGTATTGTTTAGCAGAATGGATTTTAACATGGGATCTGTGCTGTGATAACCAAGGATTGTGAGATTGATTAGTCAGAAGACAGGAAGATGGATCTTATTTCATCCTACCATAATAATAATGTCATAGATATGTCTCCAAAAAAAGATATAAACTATCCTTCCTCAATCATAGGTGTGTCTCCAAAAAGAAGCATAAACCAGCCTTCTTCCCTTATATTTCAATATCACTCATCTCCTTTCACTGGCACCCAGGAATTGTATCTTTATGATTTTCTCAGGGTGGTAGTAATATTATCGTAGACCTTTCTCCTACACAATTCTCCTAGATGAGCAATATATGACTTTTTTTTTAAGTGGCATCACAAAATGCAAAGGTACATCCATCATGGAAATGTTCTTTTTGTCAGAATTGTGAATCTTCCTCAATAGGACAGTGCTAGTGCTGAAAAAAAAAGGGGGTTAAAAAAATAAAGAATTAAAATGATTATGTTTGTAAATTTCCAAATTATTTAAAATGAATTAAATTTACAAAAGCAAAAAAAATCAGGTTAGTGACAAGTTAGAATCATATCATTTGTGAAGCAGAACTAGATTAGAAGCAGAACTAGATGAGAAAAACGAGAAACAGAAACGCTATTCTTTTACTCCATCCATTTCCAATTTCATTTCCCAAACTTGATGACTACATTCCTTGTCCTTCATCTCATAAGTTTTATTCCCAAATGTGAAAGACAACATTAGCCCTCTTTGAAGAATATTACTGAGAAAGCTGTAGAAAAGAAAAATATGCAGAGAAAATTTAGAAATTAAAGAGGATTCCAATAATAGTTTTTCATTACATTCATATAACTCAATCTGTTTAGCCATTCCCCAACTGATGGGAATCTCCTAGATTTTCAATGCTTTGAACCACAAAGACATCTGCTTTAAATATTTTTGTACACATGAGTCATTTTTCCTTTTATGATCTCTTTTGGATACAAACCTACAAGTGGTATTACTGGATCAAAGAGTATGCACAGTATGGGCATAGTTCCAAATTACTCCAGAATGGTTGGATCACTTCAAAACTGTACAATATAGTTAAATTTTCCAACATCTTCTTTAACAGTTATTATTTACCTTTTCTTTCATATTAGCCAGTCTGATAGTATCATATAGTACCTGAGTTGTTTTAATTTGCATTTTTCTCATTAAGAGTGATTTGGAGCACTTTTTCATATGACTATAAATAGCTTTAATCTTTTCTTTTGAAAAGTGCTAGTTCATATCCTTTGACCATTTATTAGTTGGGGAATGGCATGTGTTCTTATAAATTTGACTTGGACTTTTTGTTAGAAACACTGGCTGTCAACAGCTTTCTGTGTCCCTTCTAATTTAATCTAATTGGCTTTGTGGTCTAAATTTTTTAATTTAATGTGATCAGAACTATCCATTTCGTATTTCATAATATTCTCTGCCTCTTCTTTGACTACAAATCTTTTCCTTCTCCATAGATTTGACAGGTAAACTATACCTTTCTCTCCTGGTTTATTTTTGATATCACCCTTTATGTCTAAATCATGTATCCAATATCTTGGTATAGGATGTTAGATGTTATCAATCCATAATTTTTGCCAGGCTATTTTTCCAGTTTTCCCAGCAGTTTTTTTTTTTTTTTTGACAAATAATGATTTTTTATACTAGAAGCTAGAGTCTTTGGATTTATGAAACACTATATTACTGTGTTCACTTATTATTGTGTCTTGTGTACCTAATCTATTCCATTGATACAGTACTCTATTAGGCAATCCCAAGTAGTTTTGATGATATCTGCTTTCTAATATGGTTTCAGATCTAGTACAGCTAGACCATTTTCCTTTGCATTTAAAAAATTACTTCCCTTAACATTCTTGAAGTCTTATTCTTCCAGCTGAATTTTGTAATTATTTTTCCTATTTGTATAAAATAATTTTGGTGGTTTGTTTTGTATGGTACTGAATAAGTAAATTAATATATGTGAAATTATTATTTTTATTATATTAACTTAGCCTAATCATAAGCAGTTGATATTTTCCCAATTATTTATATCTGACTTGATTTGTGTAAAAATGTTTTTCAGTCGTCTTTATAGTTTTTGAGTTTTTCTTGATAGGTAGACTCCCAAATATTTTATGTTATTTTGCAGTCTACAGTTATTTTAAATGGAATTATCTTTCTGTATCTTGCTGCTGGAATTTGTTAGTATGTAGAAATGTCAGCGACTTATGTGGGTTTATTTTATATCCTGAAACTTCGTTGAAGTTAATAATTTTAAGTAGTTTTCTAGTTGATTCTCTAAGTATACCATCATGTCATTTGCATAGATGATAGTTTCATTTCCTCTTTGCTAATTCTAATTCTTTCAATTTCTTCTTTTATGATTGCTAAAACTATCATTTCCAGTACTGCACTAAATAATAGTTTCACCAGTATATAGCAGATACTTTTGCTTTACTCCTGATCTGATTTGGAAGACCTCTAGCTTAACCCCACTACATAGAATGCTTGCTGATGATTTTACCTAGATACTGCTTATCATTTTAAGAAAAATTCTGTTATTTCTTTGCTCCCTAGTTTTTTTCATTTCTCATATTTTTTTAAAAAATAAATTTTATTTTATTTTCCCAAATACATATAAAGATATGTTTTTTGTATTTATTTTTTATAAGCCTTTTGTCCCAAATTTTTCTTCCTCCATCCCTTACCTTCCTCATCCTTCCTGGCCATTTCAGACAGACCTTTCCTGAAGAAATATCTTAAGATAGAAAATAATTACATTCCAGATGTTTGTGGGTTCTGTTACTCCAAAATCCATCCACAGGCTTGATAAAGCTGAGGAAGTGAGAGAGCGCTCAAGTAATGTCCGGTATTCTCTTTAGCATTTTAGTTCCATCCCCTTTTTAGTGTTTTTAATAGATATGAAAGCTATATTTTATCAAAAAATATTTTGCATCAATTGAGATGATCATATTATTTCTGTTGGTAGTTATTAATATGACCAATTATGCTGATAATTTACATAATATTGAACAAGTTCTGATTTATGCATCTTGGCATAAATTTCACTAGGACATAATATATTATCTTTCTGGTAAATTGCTATAATTTCTTTGCTAAAATTTCATTTAAAAACTTTTCTTCAATATTTACTAGGGAGAGGTAGCTAGGTGGTGCAATCGGTAGAGTACCACCCCTGAAGTAAGTATTTTTTCCTGAGTTCAAATCTGGTCTCAGACACTTAACACTTCCTAACTGTGTGACCCTGGGCAAGTCACTTAACTCAGCAGAAAAAAAAATCATTATGGAGATTATTCTATAATTTTCTTTCTCTGTCTTGGCTTTTCTTAGTTTATGTATCAACATCATATTTGTGTCACAAAAGGAATTTGCCTATTTTTTTTTTTTGAACAGAGGAAGTTTCATTTCATTTATTTATTTATTTTTCTAATAAAATTTTCATTTTTAATACACATTGTTTTATGAACCATCTTGAGAGAGAAAAACCAGAGCATAAGGACAAAATCATGGGAGAGAGAGAGAAAAAAAATAATTAAAAAAAAAGAAGTGAACATAGCATGTATTGATTTATATTTAGTCTTGGTTCTTTTTCTAGATGCAGACAGCATTTTCTGTCCAAAGTCTATTAGGATTGCTTTGGATCACTAAATCACTGAGAATAACCAAGTCTTTCATAGTTGATCATCTCACATTCTTGCTATTATTGTGTTCAATGCATTCTTGGGACTGCTTGTTTCATTCAGCATCAGTTTATGTAAATCTTTCCAGGGCTTTCTAAAATCAGTTTTTTCATCATTTTAAAAAATAGAACTATAATATTCCATTATCTTTATATACCACAACTTGTGCAACCCCTTCTCAATTGATGCACATCTACTTGTTTGTAGTTCTTTGCTACCACCAAAAAAGTTGCTACAAACATTTTTGGACATAGCTCCAAATTGCTCTTCAGAATGGTTGGATCATTACACAACTCTGCCAAAAATGCATTAGTGTGTCAGTTTTCCCATATCTCTTCCAACATTTGTTATTATCTTTTCCTATCATCTAAACCAATCTGAGAGATATTTCTGTTTATTTTTCCAAATAATTTTTGTAATATTAGAATTCATTGTTTTTTGAATATTTGGTAGATTTCACTCATGAATCCATTTGGGCCTTGACATTTTTTCTTAGGGAGTTCATTGATGGTTTATTAAACTTCTTTTTCCCCCAAAATGGGGTTATTTAAGGATTTATTTCTTTTTTTTATTAACCTGGGTAATTTATATTTTCTAAGTATCCATTTCACTTAGATTGTCAGATTTATTAACATACAATTATTTGAAATAGCTCATTGGTGGTGAATTCACTCTTTTCATTTTTGATATTGGTTATTTCATTTTCTTCTTTTTTTAAAATCAAATTAACAGAATAGTATTTATTTTATTGTTTTCCCCTAATATCTGCTGTTTTATTTATTAATTTAATCATTTCCTTATTTTCAATTTTACTAATCTCTCCTTTGATTTTCAGAATTTCTAGTTTGGTATTTAAAGATTTTTGATTGGTTATTTTATTAGCTTTTTAAATTGCAAGACTATTTCATTGATCTCTTCTTTCTCTATTTTATTCATGTAAATAGAGATATAAAACTTCCCCTAAGAACATCTTAGACTACATTTCATAAGTTTTGGTGTATTGTTTCATTCTTTGTCTCACTGATGAAATTATTGATTGTTTCTATAGTTTGTTGTTTGATCCATTCATTATTTAGGATTAGATATTTAGTTTACAATTAGTTTTTAGTCTATCTTTCAAAAGCCTTTGTTACATGTAATTTTTTTAATGCATCATGATCTGAAAAAAGATGTACTTAATACTTCTACCCTTTTGCATTTGATTTTGAAGGTGAATGGCAAACTATGTATTTCCCTCAATCTTATTTTCTTATTTATAACTTTTTTCTTTCTTTTCACTGTTTCTCCTTATTAGTATTTTACTTCTATTGACCACCTCCCTCAAACTGCTTTCTCTTCTATCATCCCACTCCCTTTTTCTCTCCCTTTCCCCTCCTACTTCTGCCTTCCTTTCTATCAACCTTCCCTCTTTTCTTAATTTCTTTTTTATACCATCACTTCAATATCAAATTATACATATACCGTCTGCTTATATATCCATGAACATACAGTCCTTAAGAGTTACAAGTATCACCTTCCCATATAGTTATGTGAACAATTTAACCGTTGAATAACAATTTTTCCTTTCTCATTTAACTTTTTATGTTTCTCTTCAGTCTTGCATTTAAAGATGAAGCTTTCTGTTTAATTCTGTCCTTTTCATAAGAAATGATTGAAAGTCCCCTATTTCATTGAATATCCATCTATTCCCCTGAAAGATTATGCTCAATTTTGCTAAGTGGTTGATTCTTGGATATAGTCAAATATGTTTTCCCTTTTAGAATATCATATTCCAGGTCCAATCATTCTTTAGAAGATATTATGTTTTGTATAATTCTGATTGTTGTTCCTTTATATTTGATTTGTTTCTTTCTATTTCCAGCATTTTCTCCTTGACCTGATAATTCTGGAATTTGGTTACAATATTCCAAGGAATTTTCATTTTGAGATTTATTTCAGGAGGTGATCAGTGGATTCTTTCAATGACTATTGTACCTTCTGATTCTTGGATATCAGGACAGTTTTCCTTGATAATGTCTTGAAAGATGCTGGCCAGGCATTTGATTTGATCATGACTTTCAAGTAGTCCAATAATTTTAAATGATCTTTCATGTGTTTAATTTTTTTCAGATTGTTTTTTCAAGGAGGTATTTTACAATTTCTTTTATTTTTTCATTCTTTTGATTTTTAAACTAATTCTTGTTGTCTCTTTAAGTCATTAGCTTCCCTTTGCCTAACTCTAATTTTTAAGAAATGATTTTCTTCTCTAAGTTTTTTACGTTATTTTCCATTTAGCTAATTATACTTTTAAAGGAATTGTTTTCTTCAATGAATTAACCCCCTCCCCACTATTTGGTCAATTGTATATTTAAGGAATTGTTTTCTTCAGTTAATTTTTGCCCTGCATTTTCTATTCTGATCTTTCTCTCTTTCATACCTCTTGTTTTCTTAATTTTTCTTTTATCTCTGTTATTTGATTTTTAAAATTATTTTTGTGCTCTTCCAAGAAGGTTTTTTGGGCTTGAGATCAATTCATATTCCTTTTTTGAGGTTTCATATTTTGCCATTTTTGTCCTTTTCTGAGTTGGTATTTTTATATTCTTTGTCAACCTAATTACTTTCCATAGTCAAGATTCTTTTTTGTTTTTTGCTCATTTTTTTGTCTATTTCTTGGCTTTCAAAGTTGAGCTCTAGTCCTGGAGCACAGGGAACATTGACCCACACTTCTTCTATTAAGGATCATGTGTGGGGTCACATATTTTGAACACCGGGACCTCAGGTAGGTTGCTCAATGTGCTGGGGTAGCCTGACTGAGTCACGACTATTGTCTGGTTTTCAGGTAGACACTTTGTTTTCCATAATGGGGCTAGAGGCTTCACCACTGGTTTGCTATGCTTATATTTTGTTGAGCAGTGGATGATTAATGCTGTGACTAAGAGCTTCCCACAGACTTGCCAGGACACCATCTATGGTGAGCTATGCTTCCCTTTCACCCAAGTCAGACAGACCTTTCTTGGAGTCTTTCCAAGCTATTTTAAACTGGAATTTTGTTTCATTCTGTCATTTTGTAGGTTTTGTCATTTAGAATTTGTTAAGAGTTTTTATATATTTTGTTTCTGAGGGAAAGTGGGCAGAGCTCAGGTAGATTTCTGGCTTTTCACTGCCATCTTGTGATTTGAATTTAAGTGACGTGGACTTGCATAGAATTTTGTGTCTCACTCTGTTTTCCTGAGTCATTAAAACACAATGGCAGGATAAAAGACTGGTGACTCCTGGGATACAGTGGACAATCTTGCCATCTTCAATGCCTTATCAACCTCTCATCACATTATTACACCTGTTTCAGTCTTCTTCATAGCTGTTGGAATAAATTGTTCTCACTCACTTATTTCACCAGGTAAAGTCTTCATATGCTTCATAGGCTGTAAACGTATAGGTCTGAGTCTTGTCAGTTATTTTCAGCATGGTTTAGCTTATCTGCTAAGACAGTTTTATTGGGATATAACCACTGTGTGACTGATGGAACTACAAATGACAGTTGATTGAAGGTGGACACCAAACATTGTCCAGTAGCTTGAAAAGTAACAATCCTTTCTGAATCCCATGCCAGTAATTACTCTCACTGATGACCCTTTCAACATTATTGGCTTTATGGATGCCTCATTTTTTTTTTTTTTTGACTTGTGTTTCTAATTTCCCTCTGTATTTGTAATATCCTTTTCATAAGAAGGTTCATTATGATGAAGCATAAATTTCTTTCTAAACAGAGAAAAGATAGAGTTTGTACAGTTGTTTTCAGAATCAGACTAATGATTATTTTTGGTTTTTACCATAACCTTGTCTATTACCTTGATAGAATTAGTCTATCCTCCTTTTATTTATATGAAACACAAGAAAATTATCCCTTAACTTCCCACCGATTTGTTGATTGGATTTTCTAAAAAAGATGTCTTTATATTAAAAAGGGTAAGACAGCCGTTTTCAAGATTCTCAGTCTCATTGAATATTCCTCATTGAGGATTTCTGTTCTTTTATATATCATAAATCATGCAATAACTATCCCTTTGTCATGTTAACTAAAAAAAATTATAAATACAAAACTAAGTGACTGGTGATTTATCATTCAGGTAGGTAATCACTAATGGTAAATACCATTTATTGTTTGCTCCTACATTACATAGCCTTCATGTGTGATTTCTGCAACTTTCTTGATAGTAATATATAGCAAAATCTGTTTGAATTCATTTAATAAGAGTGGAGATACAGGAAAGAAAGAAATGTTTGGTTTTCTTACCTTCTTAATATCTGCCAAGAATGTTTTTCCTAGTGTCCTGTCATGTACATTTTAATTCTTCTGTCTATAAAGAAAATTAGAATGCTATTCAATTACTGATTAATTCTGGTCAGTCCACACAAGCAATATTTTTAAGGAAATATTCTTATATGTTCTTTTGGTAAAGCTATTCATGGATTAGAGATGTTATTTATTTATTGTCATATATTAAAGACTTGGACAGGTGGGTTATACTTTCTATGATGAGAAAAAAATATTTATATATACAGAGTTTTCAGCAATATTTGTTTAGCAATATCTCTACATAGTAGTGTCTGACTAATAGGCCACTAAAATATAATAGGAACAAGAGCATTGGAGTTTTAGTTGAAATTCCTTAGCCTCTAAGTTTTTTTTTCCTCATCTCTAAAATGGGATAATAATATTTGCCTTATATATTTTACAAAGTTATTGTGAACAAGTGACATAATATTTTGTTAAAGTGATTTAGAAATTGTAAAGTGCCATATAAATATAGTATTTATTTAATTATTTTTTCAAATGTAATTATTTTTTTCCTGTCAGCTACCTAACAATCACCCCACAAGCTATGTCCAAATTAAAAAAAAATGTACAAATGCTTTTTTTTCAAGGTGGGGAGCCCATGATTATTTCTTAAGGACCCTTAAATGCTTCTTTATTTGGGGACACAAGAAATACCCTACATGGAAGAAAAAAGAAGGTGCCCTAAAAGACTGGGGTTTGGGAAGGAGCAAGAGTTATATCTTTTGTTGGAGACAAATGATCCACCACATAAAAGGAGTGGAAATTTTCAAGTTGTTATAAGGAGGATACATCTTTGAGCCAGAGGGAGGCCTAAAGAAACATAGGAAGCAGTTCCATTCTAATTCTTAATTTATATAGAGTCACAGCTCAATGCCAGTTAGCTGCTCCAAAGTTTAATTTTAGCAGGAGGGTAAAGTACTATTTAGTATTTCATATGACTTTATTGTATTAAAAATCAGAACTTAATATAGTATATTCTCTGATTTTGGCATCATTAAAAATTTAAAAATCTGAATGAATATTTTTATTTATTTATTTGCCTCAGGTTTAAAAAGAATAAAATTCTAATTTAAAAACAATTATGCCCAATGTGAAGGAACCTCCTGAACTTGTCTTCTTCTTTTTACTTTGTTAAAGCTTTTTATTTTCAAAATATATATATGGATAATTTTCAACATTCACCCTTGCCAAATCTTGTGTTCTAAATTTTTCCCTCCCTTCCTCTCATCCCTTCCCCTAGACTTCAAATAATCCAATATATGATAAACACATGCAATTCTTCTATACATATTTCCACAAATATCATGCTGCATAAGAAAAATCAGATTAAAAAGGGGAAAATGAGAAAGAAAACAAAATGTAAGCCACAACAACAAAAAGTGAAAATGCTATGTTGTGATCCACACTCAGTTCCCTCAGTCCTCTCTCTGGGGGCAAATGGCTCTTTTCATCATAAGACCATTGGAACTGGCCTAAATCATCTCATTTTTGAAGAGAGCCATGTCCATCAGAATTGATCATCATATAATCTTGCTGTTGCTGTGTATAATGATCTCCTGAATCTGCTCATTTCACTCAGCATCAGTTCACGTAAGTCTCCCCAGACTTTTCTGAAATCATTTTGCTGATTGTTTCTTATAGAACTATAATATTCCATAACATTCATATGTCATAATTTATTCAGCCATTCTCTAACTAATGAATATCCACTCAGCTTCCAGTTCCTTGTCACCATAAAAAAAGGCTGCCAGAAACATTTTTGCACATGTGGGTCTCGTTTCCTCCTTTAACATCTCTTTGGGATATAAGCCCAGTAGAAAAACTGCTGCATCAAACAGTATACACAGTTTGATAATCATTTGGACATATTTCCAAATTGCTTTCCAGAATGGTTGAATTAGTTTGAACTTATGTTCTTGAGTTGCCATATTTTCCAGACACACAGGACCAGAATTATATGTGGGGACCTGAATATGTCAAGATGAAAGCACCTTCTAAGCTGACATAAATTATTGGTTGGACTCTCTCTCTGTGTGTCCTTGGGTGTCACAATCAGACTGCCCTGAGAATTTGCACATCTAGGAGCCTTGCAGATAAGTCGATCTTCCTTATCTTCATAGTCTAGCAGTTTTCAAGGAAATAGAATGTTTCTTTTTCCAATACCTTTCTCCTCCCCTTTGGGAAGGGATTAATCCTTTTTGTCCTTCCCTCGTGGAATTTAAATACCCAAGGTTTTCCCTGTACTAGTAGACTCTTGGATATAAGGAGTGGGAACATTTACGTGTCTTTCTCTTGTAGCAAATCCAGTTGCAACATGTCTCATCTTTTTTCATGAACAATAAACATACACATATACAATCATACACATACATATATACATATATTTCCATATAAATATAATTGAATAAATAAATAGGTGTAGTTGCTTATTTTTCATATTTGAAGAGGATCAATGACATCATGGGGTGATGTCTTGACTGATGTATGCATGTGCAACTCTACCTCAGTTAAATACAAAAGTCTTTAGTCTCACTGTCTCTTCCTAAGTCATCAAAGTCCAATGGTAAGACAAGTCATGAAAACCTGTGATGGTCTGAGTTGCAATGGATGACCTTGGCACATTTGAGGTCTGACCAAGCTATAAGTATTCCAAAGCAGGACTCTTAAGCCACCTTCATGGACATTGGGACAAATTGTTTTTATCCATATACATTGGAGTATGCAATTACCTATTGCTGACAACTGTCTTGACTAGATTCTTTGTCTTTCCATATAGGTATTCTTAGAAGTCCTTCATCTTCAAAAAACTATCATTGGCTAAGTTACTAATTAATTATCTTAATTTCCCCTGCAACTTCTAAGATGCAAATGCTTATTTAAAGTAATTTGATCCACTGTTTTCTACACATAGATTTAAGATTCAAGAGATATTGTTTAGTTTTAAGTTTTCCAAACAGATTGTTTTTCCCTTAAATGTAATTTTGGAACCTTATCTCATTAGAATATTTCCTTATGCCCCTTTGACCTGAGTAAATGCAAGACATAGCAAGTTCATCTTCTTTTTTTGCAATGGTGATCCCATATCTCAGTTTCTCAAAGTCCATCAGTTAGTCATTATTGTTTTATCACCTGATAGAGAGGCAGAAGTTTCAACTCACTGCCAGCTAATTCTCAAATTCCAAAATAGTTTAAAATATGATTGGGAAATGTTTAACAAAATAATTAAAAATATAACACAATATAGATAATTTAACAATGGTAACGTAAGTAAGTGTTTTTCTATATCAATCTGGAGCTCTATGGGGAATCCTATTTCTATTTGAATTTGATGCCACTGTACTACTATTTAGAATAGTGCTTGCATTGTCAGGCTTCTTTTCTTACTCATGTATACATATATATGAGATATCCCATGTCCAAGTAGTTTCCATTCAGACTATTGACTCTGGAGATAAGAAATATAGTAGATCATATTTTTAATGAATAATAATAAGATAAGTTATAATTATATAATATATAATAGCACAATTATATAATAATATATTTCTTTTCTATTTATGTTAAATTATATAATAATAAAATGAACAATTTAATAGTTTATACACAAATACATATATACATATATGCATATAAATAAAACATATGTATAACTAGGCATACATATTTATTTATTTGTTCTAGCATCCAGACATCAATCTATTTTTGACATACTAGAAATAGTATGATACTAGATATCATACCAAATAAAAGGACTAAAGAAGTTTGCCAAAAAGAGAGAAAGAGAGAAAGGGATACACATACACACACACACACACACACACACACACACACACACACATACACACACACAGAAAGAGAGAGAGAGAGAGAGAGAGAGAGAGAGAAAGAGAGAGAGAGAGAACAAGCTCTTTAACAGTGTAGCACGCCAGATAGGAATCACTTTGATTTTGGATGCCTTTTCTCATAGATATCTGCAGGTTAAAACTGGTTAGCATAGAAATGGCCAGTGAGGATGGAATGATATGACAGCTAATTTGATTGGAAACCTTTCCGAAGATATTTAGAGGAAGATGTACAAAAACCTGAGTGATGAAGTGAGTTTCATAACAATAATTTTTTAAAGAATAGGTCAGGATAAGCAAAGGAGATGCCAGAGAAATGTTAAATGGCCTTTAGATTCCAAAGATTTAGGGTGGGGGGAAAGGAATAATGATACTTTGAGCAGCAGCTGATCCACAGGTGTAAGAGTGAGGTTGCCAGTGTAGATGTGGTGAGACCAAATATTGTCCTACTTTATGACTGATATTGGAGGTAGAGAATGACTGTAACTCTCCCTTGGAAAGAGTCATTTTCCCTGGCAAAAATAAAATTGGGAACTGAGTTGGGAACTCAAGCCTCAATTTTATAGATATCTCCAGCTGCTTGGGTCTTATTTATTTATTTTTAAAATATTGTTTCCTTTAAAGTTCTAATTTAATGTAGCAAAAGTACTTTTTTTCTGTACTATAAAGGTATTTTGCTTTTGAGTCATGCAAAATTGGGAAGAAAATAAAATTTATGGCACAAGGCAGAAATGCATTTTTTATACATTTATAATATATTGTATATAAATTTAACCTTATGAATTTGTATGTGAATTTAAATCCTAGATTGAATAGTAAAGAAGGTGGAAAAGGCAAGAAGAGGTCAGAATCCAAAAGATCTGATTAGCATTGTTTTTTTTTTTCTTCCAGTGCCCAGATAAAAAGGAAATGAATAAGTTTATTGATTTAATTTATTTCCCCCCAAAATTACAATGATTTTTTTCCTTCCTAACTACCTTCTTTCCACAAAAAGAATCCTGAAAAAAATATACTTGACAAATATTCATAGTCAAAGAAAAATATGTTCCTTTATTGAGCACATTGAGAATGTGCCTCATTCTGCTTTTTTGAGTCCACCATCTCTATATAGATAACTTCTGGAGCATCACTATATCTAAGGGATTAACATTGTTCATTTCATTGAGTAGTATATTTAAGTCTTTCAAAGATTTTTATCTTTATAATGTTGTTACTATTGAATAATCTGTGATCTTCCTTATTGTTTGTTTTCTACTGAACTCTTCTCAGAGATTTGAAAGAGACTTTATTCTTTGTTTCTCCATTAAAAATGTTCTTTTATCTCTAAGTTATTTAGGATTATTATTTATCCTCTTATTTTAAATTATTTCTTCAATGGAACATATTTTTTTTTTGCATTGTGGTCATTAAAGGATATATTTAACATTATTGAATTGTGTATTTGTTACTTTTTATTCAATAAGATCTTATCATTTCTTTTAAAGTCTCATGTATAACTGAGCTTTTTGAAACTTCTGTTCTAGCACTTGAGTTCTTTCTTATTTATTTTTGGCTATCAATCTATCCTAAATTCTGTTCTTCCCTTTATTCTCCTTCTTCAGTCCTGTTTCTTAGTGCACAGATTATGTAAAATTAATCCCCCCTACTCTTTCTCTCTTAGTATATCTTTCCCAGTTACCATCCCTTTCTCAATTATAATATAAATAATCTTTATAAAGTCTCTACTTACTGCTCCATATACATATACACATTAAAAATATGTGTTTATATGTGTGTATGTGTATAATCTTTTTCTTGACTCCAATTTATACGTTCAATTTTCTGCTGATCTTTGAATTTTTAATGAGTGCTTAGAAGTCCTAATTTTCATTGAATATCTGTTTTTCTTCTTTAGAATTATACTCAGTTTTAAATGAGTTAGTGATTCTCAGTTGTAACTCTATCTACTATGAGTTTTAGAAAATCACATCCCATGCTTTGTACTTCTTTACAATGGTAGCTGATAAAACTAGGTGACTGTGAGGTTATTTCCAATTTCTTTTTATCTTTTTGTACTAATATGTTTGGACACTGTTCTTCCATGGTTTCTTAAAATATGATATCTAGGACCTGAATTTTGTTGTGACTTTAAATTAGTTCAGTGATTCCCAAAATATCTCTCCCTGAAATGTTTTCCATATCAATTGTTTTACACATAGGATATTTTATGTTTTCTTCTCTCTCTCTCTCTCTCTCTCTCTCTCTTTTTGTTTTTATTTTCAGTTGTGATAATGATTATCAGTTTAAAAGAAAGCAGTTATCTTAGCACCACTGTAGCTTTGCTAAAGTTGTTAATTATTTCAAGTAGTTTCTTAGTTGATTCTCTAGGATTCCCCACTTTTATTTCCTCATTGCCTATTCTAATTTCTTCATTTTTTTTCTTTTCTCATTGCTATAACAACATTTCTAGTATAATATTGAATAATAGTAATGATAATTGACATGTTTGCTTCATGCTTGATCTTATCAGAAAAGCTTCTAGCTTATGCCCATTGCAGAAAATGTTTGTTGATTATTATATATAAAATTTATCTTTTAAAGAAAACATCATTAATTCTTAAGCTCCTTAGCTTTTTCTTATAGGAATGAGTATTGTATTTTATCAAAAGCTTTTTTTCTGCATCTATTGAGATAAATGTTATTTTTATTGTTTTTGTTATTGCTATGGTCAATTAAGTTCATAGTTTCCCTTACATTAAACCAATGCTGCATTCCTGGTATAAATTCCACCTCATCATAGTATATGATTTTTGTGATATAGTGTTGTAATACTCTTGCTGGTATTTATGTAAAATCTTTGCATCAATATTCAATAGGGAAATATTTTTCTTTCTCTATTTTTTACTCTTTTTGGTTTAGCTATCAATACTATAGAACAAAAAAATAAAGAAAATAAAAAAAAAGTTTAAAAAGTATGTTTCAGACACCATCAATTTTTTCTCTGGGAATAGATAGAAATTGTCATCACAATTTCTTTAGAATTGTCTTGGATCTTTGTATTGCTGAGAAAAGCTAAATCTCAGCTGATCATCTTGCAATATTATTGATACTTTGTACATAGTAAATTTCACTTTGCATTAGCTCATGTAAGTCTTTCCAGATTTTTCTGAGAGCATCCTGCTCATCATTTTTTATAATAGTATTCAATTATAATTACAAACCACAATTTATTAAGCCATTCCCCAAATGATAAGGATGCCCTAAATTTCCATTTTTTTTTTGCCCCAGAAAAGATCTGCTATAAAATTTGGGATACAGACCTAGTAGTGACCCATCATTTTTTAGGATTCAATTAGTTTATTTCCAATTAATTTTAGACTATGTCTTTGTAGCACTTTATTTAATGTAAATTTTATTCTATTATGGTCTAAGAAAGATGCATATAGTATTTTTTTCTTTTCTGCATTTGGTTGTAAGATTTTTGTACCCTAATTCATGGTCAATATAAGTATCAATGTTAATACTATTGAGAAAAGATACATTTCTATTTTCATATAATTTTTTCTCCAAAAGTTTGTCATATCTAATATCATATCTAACATTTTTAATTTTTTTCATCTTCCTAATTTTTTTCTTATTTTTTGGTTAGATTTATGTAGTTCTGAGAGGGGAAAGTTGATGTACCCCACTAGTATAATTTTATTGTCTATTTACTTCTATAACTTTTTCTTTACAAATTTGGATATTTTGCTATTTGGTGCATATATATACATATTCAATTTTAATATTATTTCATTGTCCATTATAAACTTTTAGCAAAATGTAGTTTCCTTTATCTTTCTCAATTAGGGTTATTTTTGATTTTGCTTTGAGATCATGGTTTCTATCTCTGCTTTTTATTTTTTTAACTTAAGCTGAAGCAAGCACCTTACCTATGTTATCTCTGTTTCTCTTTATTTCAGATGTGTTCCTTGTATGCAGCATATTGCCAGATTCTGTTTTTTTAAATCCACTAAATCTATTTAATCTGTTTCCATGTTATAGGTAAATTTATTTATTTTACTTTCACAGTTATGATTACTGTGTTTCTCTCTACCTTTCTCCCCATTTATTCTTCTTTCTTTTCTTTTCCTTTATCCCTCCTTAAAAGCTGTTTGCTTCTGACACCTTTCTAAAGCCACTTAAGGAAAGATAAATTTCTCTTTTCAGCTGAAGTTTTTGTAATTTCCTCTTTAAGCCAATTCTGACGAGTAAGGTACAAGCATTGCTTACCTTTTCATATTCTCTTCCATTATATAAGAACTTTTGTGCCTGATTTCTGTTGGATAGATAACCCATTTTCCTTATTCCTTCCTTCTTCTTTCAATGTATCCCTATTTCTCACACTTAATTAAAAAAATATCCCATCATAGTCAACTTATATATATGTCATCCATCTCCTTATACTCCTTCTAAATGCCTTAATAATAAGAAAGTTCTTAGAAGTTACAAAATCATTTTCCTATGTTGGAATGTAGAGTTTAATTTTATTGAATCTCTTTCCTGTAGGCCTTTTTATGTTTCTTTTGAATCTTGTATTTGGAATTCAGATTTCCTGCTCAGTTCCATGTTTTGTTTTTTTTTCCCCAATCAGGAATGCTCAAAAGTCTTCTATTTCCTTAAATATCCATGTTTCCCCTGAAGAATTATGCTCAATTTCATGGGATACATTATTTTTGGTTGTAATATTAGCTCTTTTGCTCACTGCAATAATTTATTCCAAGCCCTTCAATCCTTTAATATAGAAGCTGCTAAATCTTGTGTGTCTTTGATTATGACTCCACAATATTTGAATTTTTTTTTGGCTTGCTTGCAGTATTTCCTTCTTTATCTGGGAATTCTAAAATCTGGGTATAATATTCCTAGGAGTTTTGAGATCTCTTTTAGGAGATTATCAATGGATTCTATTTTATCTCTGGTTCTATTTCATGGTAGTTTCCCACAATAATTTCCTAAAATGTGAGGTTCATTTTTTTTAATTGAACATGGCTTTTAGATACTCAAATAATTATTTTTCTCATATGATGGTATAATTTATTTATTTTCCCTATCATTTAAAAAATTATTATTAAAGCTTTTTATTTACAAAGCATATGCATGGGTAATTTTTCCAACATTGACCCTTGCATAACCTTTTGTTCCAACTTTTTCCCTCCTTCCCCCCACTCCCTCCCCTAGTTGGCAGGCAGTCCAATACATGTTAAATACGTTGAAATCTATGTTAGATACAATATATGTATATATATATTTATACAGTTACATGTTTCACAAGAAAAATTAGATTAAAAAGGAAGATAAAGAAAAACTGAGAAAGAAAACAAAATATAAGCAAATAACAACAGAGAGAGTTAGAATGCTATGTTGTGTTCTACATTCTGTTTCACTGGTTTGAATTATCTCAATGTTGAAGAGAGCCATTCCATTGAAATTGAATATTGTATAGTCATGTTTTTCCTGTGCATAATGATCTCCTGGTTCTGCTCATTTCACTTAGCATCAATTCATGTAAGTTTCTCCAAGCTTCTCTGAAATCATCCTGCTGATCGTTTCTTACAGAACAAGAACATTTAATAGCATTCATATACCATAATTTAATCAGCTATTCTCCAATTGATGAGCTTCCATTCAGTTTCCAGTTTCTTGCCACTACAAAAAGGGCTGCAACAAACATTTTTGTACATGTGGATCCCTTTCCCTCCTTTAAGATCTCTCTGGGATATAATCCCAGTAGAAACACTGCTGGATCAAAGGGTATGCACAGTTTGATAACTTTTTCATCATTATGAAATGTTTCATCATTTCTTTTCCTCTTATCTTAGCCAATCTAAGAGGTGTGTAGTGGTATCTCAGAGCTGTCTTAATTTGCATTTCTCTGATCAACAGTGATTTGGAGTACCTTTTCATATGGCTACAATAGTTTCGATTTCTTCATCTGAAAATTGTCCGTTCATATGCTTTGACCATTCAAGAATTGGAGAATGGCTTAAGCCATTATAAATTTGAGTTCTAGTTCTTCTTTGGTCACAAATCCCTTGCTCCTCCATAGATCTGAGAAGTAAACTATCCTAGGTTCTTCGAATTTGTTTATAGTATCATTCTTTATGTCTGACTCATGAACCCATTTCAACCTTATCTTGGTATATGGTGTTAGGTGTGGGTCTATGCCTACTTTCTCCTATACTTCTTTCCAATTTTCCCAGCAGTTTTTGTCAAATAGTGAGTTCTTATCCCAAAAGCTGGGGTCTTTGGGTTTGTGAAGTATTAGATTGCTACAATCATTGACTATTTTTTTCTGTGAACCCAACCTATTGCACTGATCAACTTCTCTATTTCTTAGCCAGTACAAAGTAATGACTGCTGCTTTATAATATAGTTTTAGATCTGGTACAGTGAGCCCACATTAATTTTCTTTTTTTTTTTCATTAATTCCCTTGAAATTCTTGGCCTTTTTCTTTTTCCAGATTAATTTTGTTATTTTTTTTAGATCAGTAAAATAGTTTCTTGGGGCTTTGATTGGTATAGCACTAAATAAATAGATTAGTTTAGGTAGCAATTGTTATATTCGCTTGACATATCCAAGAGCACTTAATATTTTTCCAAATGTTTAGATCTGACTTTATTTGTGTGGAAAGTATTTTGTAGTTTTGCTCACATAGTTCTTGACTTTCCCTTGGCAGATAGATTCCCAAATAACTTGGCAGTTATTTTAAAAGGAATTTCTCTTTGTATCTCTTGCTGTTGGATTTTGTTAGTGATATATAAAAATGCTGATGATTTATGTGGATTCATTTTGTATCCTGCAACTTTGCTGAAGTTGTGAATTATTTATAATAGTTTTTTTTAGTAGATTCTCTGGGGTTCTCTAAGTATGCCATCATATCATCTGCAAAGAATGATAATTTGGTTTCCTCATTACCTACTCTAATTTCTTTAATCTCTTTTTCATCTCATTGCCAAAGCTAGCATTTCTAATACAATATTGAATAATAATGGTGATAGTTGGCAACCTTGTATATATATATATATATATATATATATACATATATATATGTATACACACATATACATACACATACATAATATATACCTATGTATATATACATATACACACATAATATATAATATATGTATATATATATATACATACACATGCATATATGTGTATGTGTATATATGTGTATGTTTTATATGTATATATAAAACACACACAAAGTAGATACAAGGTAACCTAAAAAGACAAAATATTGCTAGCTGGGGTGGACCAGAAACTTCTAAAGAAGGTGGTACTTCAGTATGAGATGAGGAGGGTACAAATTCCATGCCCAAGAAACAAGCAGTCCAAAGGTTCAAAGATGGAAGAGGAAAGTTTAAAAAATATTAAAATATTTTAATATTTTAAAAATATATACTTCAAGATATCCAAAAGACAGTAATAGGAGAATAGGAGAGAGGTCAGGGTTGGATATATAGTACATGAAATCTGCAGAAAGATAAAAATTGAATCCATGGGAAATGATGATCTCATCATGTGCTAGCTCCAAATGAGCTAGTATAGAAGAAGAGGAAATCCATACTTAGTGAGGCTGAATGAAATTTAGCACTGTATTCACTAGAAAGCTAGCAGCACATTTTTTTCAACAAGCTTGAAAGAGGAAAATGATAACATTTAACTTTAACCTTCTGGGATCCTTTCACCAATATAAATGATATAAATGGATATTTATGTTTATATATATACTGAGAATACTAAAATTTGAACAGATTTATTATGTTATATTTTTCAAATTTAATCCTTTCTTCATTTACATTGGGAAAAATGGGAAAACACTTTGGTCAAATTTGGGATAAATTGAGATAAATTTGACAATGCAAGCAATTGAATCAGCCTATTAATATGGATTTTAGGAATACACTTGAGATGGATAATGAATATGGATAAGGTTTAAGGATAGAGTTGGTTAGAAAAACTGGACAGTGTTACAGGTCCTAGGAATTGTACTGAAGTTCAACAGTGTCCAATATGCCTGACCATTGGCTCTTATTTTCAAACTGTGAGACATAAAATTATCATTCAGATTCTCTTCTTGCTCTACACTTAGACTTTGGCTCTGGAGAAGATTGGGACTCAGTTTATTTCTAGGTAGAGAACCTTGGGAATAAAAGTACTATATGAGCTCTTAGTTCCATCAAAGACTGGCCAGTAATGACATATATATGTTAGCATTAATTGCAGCAAAGATCTCATTCCTTTCTTTATAAGCTCATAGGTTTACTGACCTTCCAAATTATGTGTCTTCTCCTTGCTAATATGTAAAGGGCTGGAACTATGCACTGAGATTGGGACTGCCAAGTGCTTGAGGCTAACTTCTGATTGGACTATACTCTATGGACATATGCTTGGAAAATGGTCCTTTCCACTATCCGTACTGGCTCAATGATTGGTGTATAGAGGATTTTAGGAGGGACTAAGGGGTGGAGTAAAGTGAGCCAGAGACACCACTCAAAAGGTGAAGGTGGTCATGGAGATTCTGCTTCTCTCCTGTTCAATCCTGAGTCTGGGGACCAAGAATAAAGATTGAGGACTTTTGCTTATCCTGACTCCAGCTGATTCCGGGGATGTCCTGGGTGCGAGCTCGGTCGTTACACTAATATAAGCAGATTTCAATTATTTTAAATGATTTTCATAAAAGAAAAGGAATATAAGACACTATTTAGGATATGTCTGATCACAAAGGAAGGAAGGTTATTTTAGTGAAAATGAAATTCAAAAGATTAATGATCCAAGTGATACATTGGTAACTTTGAAATTAAAACAAAACAAACAACAGCAGTGACTACAAAAAAGCCTTCAGCTTCCTAGATGAATCCTCTATAGAATATTTATAGTAAAACATGAATGAGAATCACACAGGATGTGGTATGTAGGAGTATCCATCTGTGTTGTTGAAAAAAAACTACATTAATTAAACTTAGGATAATCTAAGTTATCAATGTAAATGATCAACAGAAAAATAAGTAAAAATAAAAACAAAACTCTCAAACATTCCTCAAGGTCACTTTATAAATACAAAGCTATAATAAAGGAAAATATCAAATAAAATATTTAATCAGGTTATTTATGTTTCTCCTTAGAAGAAGAAACTGAAAATTCTGAAATAATAAGATACTCCCTGAAGCTGTATTGTGGTATATGATGCTATGGATGAAATAGATATGTATGTTCAACATTTTTTTTTTCATTCTACATTATGCACAATCTTTCCGTCCTTCATTTCACTATTTCATGATAAGGTGGATAAAGACAATTCCTAAATTGTATGTTTGACCTTATCATTTTTCATCTTCTCTAGCAGATTGTTTCCACAATAATCCTCCATCCCAATCCTCAGTTGCATGCTATCTATCGACTCCCTCCCTGATGCTTCCTAAATGGCAAATTAACCTGATATCCTTTCAAATGATCAATTTATATTTCTCCTATCAAACTAGAAGCAAAAATCTGGCTGATAATGGTGACCAGTCTGCTCTTTATTGTCTTTGTCCTTTCTACTATTCACAGTCTGGTTTGCAATTTTATCACTCAGGTGAAACTGTCACCTTCAATGTAAAATCTTCTCAGCTACTAGTGCTTCCCATATCTAAAATTACCCTGTAGTTACTACATATATGTATATTTGTGTGTGTGTATTTGCATATATGTGTACATGCATACATAAATCCATAGAGCATTTATTACATAATTGCTATGTGTTGTGCTACATATTATGCTATGTGATAAGTGTTAGAGATTTTGAAAGTATGCAAAACAGTCCCTATTCTACAGGATCTTCCATTCTAATGAGGGAAGACAAAATATACAGAAAGAGGGAAGAGAAAAAAATGGGATCCTCACAGATGCAATGTGACAAGCAAAGAGGAAGAAATGAAGTAAGAAAACATATGTAAGTGAGACAAAGCATGACTGGAGTCTCTCCATAAATGATAGTTAAAGGAGATTCCCCAATCCGAAGAGGAGGGCTCAGGTTATAACTTTCTCACTGTGGCAATTCAGCAGCTAAGGAGGAGGAAGACTCTTGAAATTGGGTCCAGATGTTAGAAACAACAGGTTTATATGTGGCTTCTCTAGAGAGAATATAAGCCTCTTTGGGACAGATTCTATTTGATTTTTGTCTTTCTGTCTTTTGTGCCTTACACGTAGCTGGGACTTAATAAATGTTTTTTGACTGATTGATTAAAATATTTAATTACAGTAGAGGTGACATACTGTAGTGGAAAGAGCACCAAATTTGGTGAAGAGAAAGACAAAAAAAATTAAATAGAATTCAAATCCCCTTCAAATCCCATTCCTGCTTTTTGCTACAAGCTATGACTAACTTCCATTTCTATAACGCTTAAAAATGTGTGAAATATTTTGCATATATTATCTTTATTTGTACAATCTTTAATTAATCATTTCTGTCTGTGGGCTTCAATTTCTTTGTTAACAAGTGAGGTACTTTGATTTGATAATTTTTTTTTTCCTAAGGTCCCTTGCAGCTCTAAGTCTAGTGATCTTGTCTTTATAAGTCATCATCCAACTTTAGTTCAGCATACCCATTTTAGAGTGATTTTACATACACTGGGAATTTCTGGTAACTGTGTTATGGGAGGTAATGAAAATGGCAGGAACAACTCATAGTAAAACTCCACATTATTTTCTAGCTAATATTGTTTCTAATACAAATCCTTTTCTTTTTCCTATGCTTTTCCATAGTAGTACATACTTATATACATGAAAATGTATTATTAATGTTCAGCCTATACATTCCTTACCACTACTTTAGAACTAATAATCCTAATCTTTTCAAATCTAACTACATGCTAACATTGTTGTACAGTAATAATAATTCATTTAGCTTTATAGTTTGCAACATACTTTTTTCAAAAAAAAAAACCTTGGAATGATAGGTTTTAAATACATACAGAGATAGACAGAAACAGAGAGATAGAGACAGAGAGATAGTCATTGAAAGAGACAGAGATAGAGATAGGTATTGAGAGAGACAGAGAGCAAAGGTAGACACACAGAGGGACAGAGAGTTATTGCCCACCCATTAACAAATAAAGTAACTTACAGAGCTAATATGTAGTACTGCTGAGAAAAAAATTCATATCTTTAGATGCCAGGTTCATTATTCTTTCCATCACATTAGATCACAAATAAGATAGGTCATAGAACAATTGGTTAACAGGAATAATGCGATGGTTCTGATACCTTAACCATAAAAATCTTTTGTTGCTACAACAAACACAATATAAGGATTAGTGCCTAGTATTGTTTTTATCTAAACTCAGTCAAGTTATGGATATTGAGGGTTTAGACAATACAACACAGTTAATGTAGACTGGTTACCTTTGACTCCAAAAATCAAAACGAGGAACAGAAGGTAGAAGTTCTAAAGAAGTAAATTTAAGTTTGAAATGAAGCTATACTTCCTATCAATCAGAAGTGATTTGTGTCTTGGGAGGCAGAATGTTATCCTTTAATAAAAATAGTCAAAGGAAGAAAGGATATCAACTTGATAAAAATATAAAATCAGATTACTGCATAGCTATGAGCTATATTAGATATTCTTTTAAATTGTCTCCAATGCATGTGATTTTGATTCTGAGATATAATAGTTTAACAAGCTTTGGAACAATAAAAATTATTTTATAAAATAAATTGAACTATTTCTCTAATATTAAATTTATTATGTTCAACTTTTTTTGATTCTGAGGACTATAGCATACCATTCTCTGCTAGATCCTGAAGTCTGTACAAACTTATGTTCATTGTTTCCATCTCATCTACTCATCTCATACTCTACCATTACTTTTTCCCTTTTTCTTCAATCTTTCACAACATCATAGTCTTTTTCCAGTGAGTCCTGTCTTCTCATTACATGATGAAAGTATTTAAGCTTCAGCCTCAGTACCTGACATTTCAGTGAACAATTTAAATTTATTTCTTTAGTATTGATTGATTTAATATCATTGCTATCTATGAGACTCTTAAGAATCTTCTCCAGCATCACAGTTTGAAAGTGTTGATTCTGTAGTGTTCAGCTTTCCTTATAGTCCAATACTCACAGTCATACAATGCTGCTGAAAAAAAAATAGCTTTGACTACACAGACTTTTGTCAGCAATGTGAAGTCTCTGCTTTTTAGTATGCTATCCAGATTTGTTATATACTACTCTAGTGCATTATCTCATATCATCCTTGTAACATTACTGGAGTATGCTACAGGATAGGTATGATTATATTTACTTTACAGATGGCAATCGTCCAAGAAACTCAAAGCAAATCAGAGTATGGAGAAAGGAGTGATCTTTCCTAGTTCCATAGTTGATTAATCTGCTTTATGATTCTGTCCTTGTAAAAGATATCATGTCACCAGAAAGCCATAACTAATACTTCTTGTATTTGTTTTCACCATTAGTAACTGTTTGAATATTGTCTAAAACCAAAAAAATCTAATTTTGAAGCTGAGATCTAATATGGATCTATTTTCTTGCCTTCTTCCTTCTTTCCACTTGTGAAATGAGGTAATAATAGCTATCACCAAACCTACTTGTATCAAGTAATTAAACCAGTGCATAAAGTCCTTTAAAATGAATAATTTAATTTAGCTTGTGTCCATCATACTAAATTATTCAATTATTTAGCTAAGATGCAGATAATTCAGGTAGTTTTAATACTATCTATTGTGTCTACAATTGTACTCTTGTAAGCAAATCAAATTGATCCTAATTGTCAGGGAAGACAGGGAATTAATCTTTAAAAAGTTGCAGTTCTTAGAAGCAGATTTGTATTCATTTTCCCAACTTTAACTCATTCTCTAAACTGACATACTTTCTGAGTATGTCTTATTTATCTCTGTATCCCTCACAATGCCTACCATAGGCCTTTGTATATCATAGCTGCTCAATAAACATCTGACAAAATGAATTAAAGCACTTTATGTAAGCATTTTATTTCTTAGCTTTTTTTCTGATATGCTAATCCAAGGGCTCAAGAGATCTAACTCATGTTCAAAATAAATAATAATTCATATTTATTTATCCTTTTTTGAAGCCAGACTTTTCTTCATATACCTTCAAAGTATATAGGTGACCCTAGGTTCTTAAAGGTAATATTGATGGATCACAAGCTCTGACAAGTCTTATACCATTAGGAAGGCTTCAAAAAGGGATCTGGAAATTGAAGTATGAATGTCATCTGAATTCTAATTTAGTTAAGGTGGTAAGACTCTTCATAAAAAATTATTATAATTATTATTGTTTTGTCCACAATAATTCCTGAAACTTTCTCTAATTAAGTGGAGAACTTTTGATCTCTTCTGAATACCTTAATGTTTTAACTGCCAGTCCCACAAAGCATTCAGAGGCTCAGATCTGTCATTGTTGACACCACAGTCCATCAAGATAGAAATTATGTGGAATATACTACACTGATAAAATCACAGGTCCTTGAAGTAGTCATTTATAATGAATGATCTTTATGCCAAGGAGCTATTTAGAATTTTCCTTTTAAGTATTTCCTTTCCTTCCCCTCCATCCCCTTACTATGAGGAATTTAAATAGGATGATTCTCATTGTGTGGTCTTCTGCATAATAAACAATAGTTATATGCAATGAAAAAAAAAAGTAATACAGAAACCAAAAGAATGCATGCCTTTAATGTATGTTGTATGATTCTTTAAACTCTGACTGCTATAATTCATTTCATAGGGTCAGATTTATGGTTTCTCTGACCCTTCTTATGAAGGCTATATGGATATTCTTGCTTGTTAGAATTCTGTAACTGCAAATGCTATCATTCCTTTGGAGAATGTAAAGAATTGATATTGTTTACACTAAAATATATACAGGCACACACACCTTTCTACATATTTATGTTTATAATAATTGACAATCTTTGCATATTGGAAACATATTTGTTCTCCCCCTTTAGAATATAAATCAAAATTCATATGTGAAATCCCAAGAGCAAATTCTGCAAATAGTTCCATCAGAGTGCCTTTGATCCTCACTTGAGAGAACAACTGAAGACCTGGCTGGCCAGGAAATTTAGATGAAGACTCAGGGGAAGATTCATGTCTACAGTATTTGGTTTCTATTCTTTATACTTCTATGATTTTAATTACTTTACTCCTAAAACTTATGAAGTTCTATTCTTTCCTCAATTATAATTGCATAGATCAGCATCCGCCTGAGTCTATAAGACTTTAGAATCAAATATAAAGTCCTTCATATACTCTTTATCAGCAAGCAGAGAATATATTGGGAAATATTCCAAACCCATATTATTGTTCCCTTTAACCAGTTGCTTCACTCAATGATATCAAAGCATACATAGGGAAGCAAAGTAACATATAAATTATCAACCAATCAGCATCTTGGATCTCTAAAAGAGGGAATATCCTCGATCATGTCAGAGATGTGAGTTTTCTTGTACAAAAAAAGGGAGGAAAAGATGTTTGGGAAGTCATCTTTAAGAAGACACTATCACTATCCCAGTTTGTACAAAGATTTAAAGAACCATATCATCCTTCCCTACTCTATTTCTAGCTAAAGGAAAAGCATTTTTTCTAATAAGTGCCTTGGGCACGTATCTTTTGCATGGCTTATTTTTCTCTTTTCCTTTTTTTTTTAAATGAAGATGCTGTGACTACATGATTACGTGAGGTCTTTTCTTGCCTAATGTAGAAACTGAACTGTATAGAAGAAACTGATGAAATATCTTTAAAAACTTATCAAACTCAGCCCTCATTCAGATTTTTCTGCAATGAGTTGTAGGTAATTTGACATGCAACATATTTTCTATTCTTTATAGTAGAATACTAATTATCTTTAAGAAACACTATACAAGTCAAATCATTAGCAGTGTCTTGTATTACAATGACTTGCTATACAACTTTATAATTTATCTATGTGTAATTTCTGATGTCATTTTCACTTCTATAATTTTAGATATTTATATTTTGCTAGCATGTTTTCCTTTTGTGTGGAAGAAACTAGTAACAAAACCTATTTCGTATTGTGAAAAATGTTAGATAGTAGGAAAACAACTTTTTAAAATTAATTTTGTTGATGAATAATATATCCCTCTGATATTCAAAAAGTATTCAAAAATTTATAAAATGTCTTTAGAATATTTATTTTATTGAAGCCTGACCAGAGTCAGAGAATCTTTGTGTAACATACATTGCTAATATCTTTTTCTTTCTTTCTTTCTCTTTTTTATTTTGTTTCTATTCTTCTAGGGGAAGTAAAAAATACATTGAGTATGCCTTGTAGTGAAGATGATAAAAAGAGATTGTCTTTTGATAAATTCATACAGGATTTAGAAACTATTTCTTCCAATCTCTTAGGAGGGTGAGTCTATCATGTTTTTTTCACTGGTGATTCTATAAAACCAATCAATAATGATAGAGATGAGAAAGAAAGATAGATGTAGAGAAATAAAACTTTTACGAGCTGTAGAATATACTAAGACACTTCTATGTAATAATCTATTAATAAGCATATTTGCCTTGAAGGTATGTGATTGGAGAAAATCAAGAGCATGAAAAAATTTCATACAGATACTATAAAAAAATACTCCACTAATCATTTTCCTATGATATATAATGTATACAAATATTTGTATTTTAAGGTGTTATCATTGTATAGTCTATTTCTGATCCACTGTCAAATTATCAGTACTCCATCAAAATGTTTTATGTACATACTAAAATATAATGTATGTACAATCATGGTTTTTTGCTCTCACATATGTTCCTCCTATTATTCCAAGAACTATATTCTCATGTATAATATATATATATACTTACATGATTTCATAATTTCAATTTTGGTAGACTGGGACATCTATAACAACAATTCTAAACATATGTAGGCCTGCTAAGCCTAGCAGTAGGAATATTAAAGAAAATTGTTTATCAAATTTTCGTCATATTTTCTCTCTTGTTTTATTTAGAGAATTTTAACTTATGATTAACTTTTGGTTATTTTTGAAGTGATATATTAGTACTTATCACAGATAATCCACAAACTTTTTAAAATATCCACCGAATAGGATTATGAAAAGGCATGTGTTGCAATTGATAAGAGTGCTGATCTTGGATCCAGGAAAACCTAATTTCAAGTCCTTTCTGTAACATAGACTGTGTGTTCATTAGCAATTTATTTACCTTCTCAATGCTCTAGGCAATCTTAAGACTCTTAAGTTTCAGATACAGTTCTGATTTGCATTGGAAAAGGGAATTTCTTTATTAAAAGTTATATATATGTGTATATATATAATAATAATTATTATTATTACAAGTCCTATTCCTATCCAATTATCATAAGGAACTATTGTATATTCAAGCATTTAATGAATATTTATCAAATGGCTCCTACATGCATAATGCTGTGATAGAAAATGACATCAGAACAAATAAAGCATGGTTATTACCCTTAATGCATTTGTAAACTAAAAAGGGTTTCTCTAGTATATATAAGGTAAGTTTTCACGTTGTTTTTAGTAGGCTATTTAAGCAAGGGTGTTAATAAAGCCCCAAAAAGTTCTGGCTTGTTATATGAAAATGAAATATATTCCATCTTCCAATTTTTTCCAAATTATTTGTGATTGCAACTCTTCACTCTTTCTAGTTCTAATATCTTCAGTGCTAGGAACCATGTAGAGTTAATTCATTATATTAAAATCAGTTTCAGACAAGATGCAAATAAAATATTTGTTTATCCTGAATGAATCTTAACAGTAATACTTATTAGGATATTTAAAAAGCTCAAATACCACATTCACTGCAACTTTAGATACTATTATTGGGAGCATACTGTATCTACCTAAAATGCCTCCTCTACTAGTAAGCACATGTGGGTATTAAAGAAGACCATGAGTCAAAAGTCTACTGTTTGAATGTTGTGCTCCATTAGACTTGCCCTCAATATATTGAACAGAGCCACAGGGAGATTGGCTATTCAAGGTTTATGGTACTCTGTAGGTCTGCACTTCTAAAAGGATAACTCACAAGCCCCCAATAATGTGTTTGCTTTTCATTAGTCTGCCAGGAGACAAAATTAGTTTAATTAGCAAAGCCATTAACTAAAATCACTAAGTAAGAATTATGACAGAACATTTCCTAGTCTATACACATTTGTTTTCCTCTCCCACAGACAAATACACTCTCAATAGGAGAATAAAAATGTTTTGAAATAAAATTTGGGGAACTTGCACATGAGGAACATATGTTATTGGACAGCTTATTTAGTCGATTTTCCAGGACCCCTGATATCCTCTTGTGATATCTCCATACTGCTCCTCACTATATGTAATATCTTGGCTAGGTACATTGTCTCACTAGATCTTGCCAAATATCTGAATCACTGGGAACGTTCTGTGACTGGACTTAATAAACCTGCTAAATTGGCTAAATTGGCATACTGGAAAATAATTCAACTCCATTTTTCTGTCTTGTTGCTTTGGATCTGAGCTCTCCATCTCCTAAGTGGCAGATAATCCACTCTATTCATCAAATGTTTTTTTTTCTTTTAACATCTTCAATGACATTAATGTGTCAACATTAAAAAAAAAAAACTATTAGTTTCCTTCATTTGGCCATAAATTAGTAGGTTGAAAAAATGCCATACCTAGGGAAAAGTCCATTGTTTCTGTCAATCCTATCCATGTAATATTCAAATGATTCTTTAAAGAATGATGCCATATAATTTCATCAATCTGACCAAAGGCATTCAGTTAGTCAGGAATCCCCTGATTAACTATATGCTTCTCAAGTTTGAGGAAAGACTTTGTTAATGGTTGACTCTCAGTGATTATTTGATCAACTCGGACTCAGTCACTGAATCCCTTAGCTTGTAGCAAGAAGCAGACACCCATAAAGGAATTCTTATTTCTAAGGGATAAAAAATACCTGTGTTTTCCTGGATCAGTGCCCAAGACACTGGCCTAGAAGAATATACAAAACTATAACTCAAGATGACTGATCACCAAATGTTGAAAGGATGGAGTTAGTTGGCAGAATGAAGTCAAATATGAATTTATTAGTATCATTTCACTTAGAGGCATATACAGCTCTGCAAATAGCACTCAAGCATGGTTAGAGGGTGGTCAGATACAAAAATTAGCATGAAAGGGCATTTTCTGCAGAATTTTATAAATGCAGTCTGCCACACATCTGTTTCTATATGGATGGCATAACTTCCCTTAAGTATGGCTGCAGGTAAGAGATGTGGCCAGCTGTTCCCAAGATGTTCCCATTTGTGAACATCTGCTTTAAGACATATACATTTCATATGCAGACTCATGGAGACTAGCAGCTGATGTGAGAGAGCCAAATCACTGTCACATGTACATGATTATCTGTATCTTTTAAAATATATATTAGCCAGAATGTTTTGGTAAGGAAAGCCATCGAACCCTGACCAAATGAAAACTATGTTCTTAATTTGCTATGGGACTTGTCATTCCATGGAACCAATACCCCTAAATAATGTTTTTTTCTCATACCAAATATGAAGTCAGATTATTGTTTGATTCCCGGATTATTTATTATTTGGATATCCTTAAGCAAGTTACTTAACCTGTTTTAAGATTCATTTTTCTAATCTTTTAAAAGATGCATTGGATTAGATCATCTCTAATAAAGGTTATGGATGTATGATCTTGTCTGATCACTTTTCTTTTCACATTCCCCAAAGCATGAGTCCATGACTTTTTCTAGTGAATTCTTGCTCCCATTCTTTTCTTTACTACCTAGGCTATTTGCTATTGATATTTATCAGTGAAAAAGGAAATATTTTCCCCTTCTCCCTTGTTTGCTCACTGAAATCAACACATAATCCCTTTGCAAGAGTTTGTTATAGGGTTTACTATAGCCATTAGGTGGCACAGGTGAATGGAATTCTGGAACAAAAATCAAAAAGAATTGGGTTTAAATCTAACCTTAGATATTTACTAGGTCTGTATGATCCTGGGCAATCAATCAAATTCTGTATGCCTCAGTTTCTCACATTAAATGAGTAAAATAATATAGCACCTATCTCCCAAAGTTGTTGAGTTCAACTGATGTAATTTTTCTTTAGTTCTTTGTGAATCTTAAAGCACTATGTACATGGTAATTCTTATTATAACAGAGTAATGAACAGTGGTTCAAATAACATGACAAAGTTAAAAAATTATAATATATTAACAATATTTCCTATAAAATGCATTAATTTTTAAAATTTCTCCTCATTCAACCCTCAACTTCTTTTTTTCTCTTCTCACTCTAATTCATCCTTCACACATCTGTCTAACAGATCTGTCTACAGCTTAAGTTTGATCATGTTACACCCTCAATCCTTACCCCTTCCCCGCAAAAAATCAGTTAACTCCAGATAATTCTTTGTTATCTTGATCTTTCAGATAATCTACGCTAATTCCTCCATTTCACAGATGATAGTTAAGGGAGGAAGAATTTGGACTTAAGTCCACTGATTATTTTTCTTCCTTTACCTTTGCAAAGTATTCCTCAGTACAAGGATTACTTTCTCAATGACCATTTTGCCAAGGGTTTATTATTACCCTATGTTCCTACATCCCCTCTAAAATGTACAGTTTTTTTTTTACCTTTTATCATATTTGTCGATTTATAAATGTGAGGTGAAACATTGGAGCTCTATTCATTTTTTGTTTCTTTTTTTCCTGATTCAGGACCACTGTATATGATTCTTGATAGTTTGAATTTCTTATATTGATAACAATTTGTTCATTTCCTTGGAATATATCTGTAGGATATATTTTAATCCTCTTTATATTTATGATGACAGGCTTTTATCATTTATGTGATATAAAGAAAAGGAAGGCAGAAGAATAGAAAGGTATGTGAGAGAGTTGGTTATAAAGAGATTTGAATATCAGAGAATTTTATGTTTAATCCTGGAGGTAATAGGGAACCACATACTTAGTGGGGAGTGAGAAGGGTTATATAATTTAGGAAGCTGACAACTGAGTGGAAGGATGGAAATTTACTATAAATCTACAGAGTGATGTGGTAGTTCAAACAAACAAACAAACAAAACTAAGACAGTTCTGAGCTGATATCTTAAAACAATAAGAATAGATCAGAGTCACTCTCCCCTACAATAGTGAGATTTCATCTGGAGTACTCAGTTCTGGTTGCCATAGCTTAAGATAGACATTTGCAAGTTGGAGAGTATTCAGAGAACAATCTGGGAATCTTTGAACCTAAGTCACATGGAGATTAAATGAAGGAAGTGAGCATGTTAACCTGGACTTAAGAAGAATCAGGTGAGGCGCGGTATTACTTTTCAAGTGTTTGACAGGCTGTCATGTGAAAGGGAGATTGAATTTGGTCAGTTTTATTCTACAGGACAGAACTAGGTATAATTGGTAGAAGCTGGAAAGAAAAAAATAGGACTTAAAATAAAATGGTTTGCCTCAAGAGGTAGTGCATTCTCCTTTTTTAAATATCTACAAGTAGAGTCAAAATGATCACTCATGGGATATGTTATTGTGTTCATTTCTTTGGTTCTGATTCAATTTTAGGAAAAGTAAAATCATAATAGATGACATTAGTAATAATAAAATATAATTGTTCTAATAGATTCATTATTTTTTTTTGAAAAAATACAATACTGATTTCTGTTAAAATATTAAAAAATCACAAGAATAAATGGGTCTTTTCTTAATATGGTAAGTAGTATCTATCTGGAAACAAGAACCAGCATTATTTGTAGTGGAACAATGCTAGAGGACTTTCTAATAAAATCAGATGTAATGTTAGGACATATATTCTCACCACTATTATTTGAGATTATTTTAGATATTCTTACTATAGCAATATGACACAAAAAAGAAATTAAAGTAATAAGCATAAATGTGGAAAATACAATTATCATGTTTTTCAGATGATATGATGGTTTACTTAGAGAACTTTGTAGATTCAACTAAAATTATTGCAATAATAAATTCAGCAAAGCATTAGAATATAAAAGGAAACCACAAAATTGATATCTTTATGCATATAAAGATTAAAGACAAATAAATTGTTTATTAAATGCCAGTCACTATGCTAACTACTGTGAATATAAATACAAGCAAACAAGATAAGTCCCTAACCTATAATAAAGGGGAATTAAAAAGCAGGAATAGAGGATTATTTGAGTATGAAGGGGATACCTGAACAAAATAAGGACTTCTCAAGAAAGTCAAGTTGTGAATGAAGTCAAGCATGTACTAGGCCTTTCCTTAAACAGTTATAGGGGAATGTAGTCACCAATCAGGATAGCATGGGGCAAGTTAGTTTGTGAGGAAGAGAAAATAAAGGGAAGAGAATTGTGTCCTTAGTAAAGTGGAATAAGGCTTGGGCTCTTTTGCAAATAGTGGTACAGGAAGATATGTACCAATATGTCACTACTATATAATTTTTTTTTGCGTATAATTTTCTCCCCTCTCCATTATTTCCCACATGGAGACCATTTTAATTGGTTCAGTAATTTTTGAATTTTAATATTCATTCTTTAAAATTTTGTTTGAAACAATTGTGAGTTTTGAGCTGTCTTTGCACATTCTATTTTGACAGTTTTTGTAGCAATTTCATGCATTTTCATGTTCTTATTTTTAAATATTGTTCTAGTATTTTTTTCCTTCTCTACTTTTTTTGGTGTTTTTTTAAAAAATCCATTAAAAAAAGATCATTTCTTTCATATTTTCATCTCCATTTTTTCACTTTTTTAAAAATTTTGAACCATTTCAAAGGTATTTGGTGGTGGGTAGACAGTTCATCCTGTTCCAGTATGTTCCAGGAAAATTTGTCAATTTTTAGGAATTATGATAGTTACTATAATTTCCTTTTATCAGAAATTTTCATGGTGTTTTTTTTTTTTTTAAGAACATATGTGCACTGTATTAGAGCCTTTTCTTGAATTTTCATTCTTTTTTCTTTTAAAATGAACTCTTCTGCTGGCTTTTCCTCTTTTAAAAAAATATTTTATTTAATTTTTAAAAAAAAATTAAATGTAAAAGAAAGAAATTGTCATGTGTACAGCAAAACATGAGAAGGATTTAAAATATAAAGCAATAAATTTCCATTTCAAGGAAGTCTATAGAATAAATACTACACACTGTGTTCAGAGATGTCCATCTTCTCAGATGGTTTTTCAAAAATGTCTTTAAATATGAATTCATTTGTCTTTACTATTTGTTGTTAACCTTCTCTCTATTTAAATCTTTCCCCCGCTTTTAACCATTCTGAGATAATAGACAGGAACTAGGTTTAGGCATGGCATCCTGTTTTTCACCATGGTTTTCTCTGGTTATGATCATTTTATATCTTTATAATTTTTTCCATTCATTGGCCAAATGGAGATAACACGCAAATTTTAGGATCAATACTCCATTGGATACCTTTCATAATGTTTGTATGTATGTAATATATAAATCGATAGATTAATAACAATAAAGTAATGAGTCATTAACCCAGGTTTTACTCCTCCTCATGGTTAGACGCTCCCAGAGATTTTATGGCTTTTTAATATTTCCAAATAACATGTTCAGATATAAAACAATACAAATATTTTTTCACTGTACTGCTTCCCATCATATAGACAATTAATTCTCCAAATGATCTTAAATTTAACCTGATTAAGAGGACAGTGGAAGTAAGAATTGGATTAAGATAAGATGAAGAGGACAAGAGATCACAATTAGAATGAAGAACCGGTTCAGCAAGAGAGAAAAAGTGGGAAAAACAGGTAAGAAGGTGTGGTTACATAGAAATGTTTCCAGATTTGAAGAAATTAGAGATAGAATAGTTCCAAGTAATGACAAAATTTAAGCTTTGATTTTTTGTGGAAAGCCATGGAGACAAAGATTCTTAAAATTGAGGTTGAAGTATAGGAATTGGGTAATATAACCTGTTGTATATGTATATGTATGTGTGTGTATGAATACACACATACCCACACTAAATAAAGAGGAAGACAATTAGGTAGGGGCTAAAGACTGAGGAAGGATTTCAATCATGGATCTTCTGTTTAATACCAATACCTATGAGCAAAAATCCATTTATCTATTATGTTTGTGGGAATCAACATAGCCTTCTTTCCTCACCATTTTCTAGGTCTTTCAGGAATAGCTCAACAATATTTAGATTATCCTGACGCCTACACAGCATAAAATGTTTTATCTTCTATTGATTCCTTCATTTCCCTAACAGGGCAAGTCACATAATTCTGAAACTTAATTTCCTTGTGTGCAAAATGCAGGGGCTGGTACTGAAAACCTAGAAGGTATCTTCCAGAATTCTAATTCCATTATCTTCATGAAGGATGCAGGATTTAAGGAAGTTACCTTGAAATAGAACACAGGAAAGCTTTTATAAATCACCTATTATGTGCTAGGCATTATGCTGAATGACTTTTTTATAGAAACAAATATTATGTTTAATATTTGATCCTCACAAAAATTCTCCAAGGCAGATGTTGTTATTATCCCAATTTAAATTAGCCCAATTTTAGAGTTGACAAAGCTGAGGTAGTCCAAAGTCATCCAGGTCTGTTTTGATCAGACTCAAAGTCCAGAATTGAATCTGGTCACTTTGCTTTAGAGGAAGTGAATGTTAGAGTCATAGGTAAGAATAGATCTGGTCTCAAAAAAAAAGAATCAATCTGGATCTGGTCTCAATATTTGCATTTAGAATAGTAATTACATGTGACAGAGATAGAAGAAGCAGGATGTTGTAACCTAACAAAATTGTAGCAATATGATAGACTTTAGTTATTAGAAGAGTGTGTAGAATTCATGGTTCAAGCTTTATAGAAAGCACTGTGTCTCCTCAGGTATTGGACTTTAAATGTGAGTATTTTGGAGCTCTGTCTATAGATTACAAAAGCATACAAATATCTTTGCTGGTAATAGCAGAGGATCACAAATTCTCATATGAAGGAACCCTAGTGACCACGAAGATCAATCCCTTCCTCCATTTAGTGAGGAAACTGAAACCCTAGAAATTATTACTATTATTTCTTTGTGAGGCAACTGGAATTAAGTGAATTTGCCCAGGAAGTATTAAGTGTCTGAGGTAAACTTTGTACTGAGGTCCTTTTGATTCCAGGGCTGGTGCTCTTACCACAATGGTATCTAGCTACCCCAGGACCCTAGAATATTGAGTTTTACTAGTTTTCCCATCCATTGGCCAAATGAAGATATCATACTAAATTTACATACATACATGTAGATCACTGAGGGGATAAATGTCTGAGATAGAAGTGACCTGAGATCTTCTGGAAGCTGCTAGGTAGAAAATGGAGTACTGGATTTGGGATCAGAAAAGTCTCAGCCTCATGTTAGCTGTTTGATCCTGGGCAAGTCATGTAACTTCTGTTTAACTTAGTTCACTCATATTTACAGAAGGGAGAAAACAAACATTTATTAAGTATTTACAGTGTGTTAGACTCTGTATAAAAAGTCTTTACAAATATTTCATTCAATCTTCATAACAATAGAGGTAAATGCTATTACAGGTGAGGAAACTGAGGCAGAGTTAAATGACTCACAGTCTCTGAGTATCTGAGGTTGGATTTCCATTCTACTCTTCTCAACTTCAGACCTACCATATTCTATCATACACCTCATTGTCTTTGCAAAAAATATTCAGCATGATTTTAGATTAGATTGAGATAATGCTGGGAAGGTGCTTTGCAAATGTGAAAATGTAATATGAATGTTGGGTTGTGGTGATACTAAAACCAATGTTTTTCACATTGATTTCCCCACAAAAAAAGCAATTTATAAGCCCAAATGAAAAGAGAATGCCCTCTTTATTTGTGTTTATTGATAGCTCTCTGAAAGACAACATGGTGGGTGATTATAGTGTTGATCTTTATAGAGTCAGTTTTATAGTCCCAAATCTGAAACCTTTTGATTGCATAATTCTGGGCAAGCCTCCTAATATCTCAGGGCCCTCCAGCAGTACTCCAAGATTCTAAATTACAGAGCAGCTGGGATATCTACATTGTAGAAGAAATAATTTTTGTTTGCTTGTTTGTTTTTACTTTATAATTAATTGCTTAATTAAATTTATTTTTTGTTGGTTATTTGCTTAGGAACTCCCTCTACTTACTCAGTTTCACATCTTATTAAAAAAAGGCTTCCCTATGACCTTGCTAAGGAAAATTTTCCTGCCTAAAATGCAGAATGTTGAGGAATCTATGTCTGAAATTTCTTTCTTAAAAGAAAAAAATTCATTTCAAAATTCTGAATTTAATGAACACAAAAAAGGGGAATATTTTCATACAGATAGTAAAATGGGGAAAAAAGGATTCTACATGAAGTTGCAGATCTCTCTTAATTATTGTTATAACTCTTCAAGATCCTATGGACCATATATAGCACACCAGGTCCTTCTATCCTTCACTATCTCCTGAAATATGTCTAATCTTTGGTTTCCATGATATTATCTATCCATCTCATCCTCTTCTCTTTTTGCCTTTAACCTTTCCCAATATCAGGATCTTTTCCAATAAATTCTGAATTCTCATTAGATGGCCAAAGCATTTAAATTTCAACTTTCGTATTAGTTCTTTCAATGAATATCTGAATTAATTATTTTAAGTATTAACCAATTTGTTCCTCTTGTTGTCCAAGGGACTCTCACAAATTTTCTCCAGTACGACAATTTGAAAAGATTGATTCTGTGGCACTCAGCTTTCCTCATAGTCTAACTCTCACAGTCATACATCATTAGACAAACTAGATGTGACTAAACATAACTTATTTGATAAGGTCATGTCTTTTCCTTTTCATATGCTGTCCATATTTGCCTTAACTTTTTATCCAAGGAGCAAAAGACTTAATTTCATGACTGCAGTTGCCATCTGTAGTGATCTTTGAGCCCAAGAATATAAAATCTGACACTGCTTCCATTTCTTCTCCTTCTATTTGCCAGAAAAGTGTGGGACCAGTTGCCATGATCAATTTTTTTTTTTTACTGTTAAGCTTCAAGCCAGATTTTATGCTTTTAATTATAGATTGCTTTAAAGAAGTAAGTATATAATAAATTCAACCCAGAGTTTCAAAATTATCATGCTTATCTATTTCCTTCTAAAAGTCCTTTTGTGTGCACTTACTAAAAGCTTCAATAACTCTTCCCTTCCCCCTTCTTTTAGCCACACTATCCCTAGCTCCCACATGCCTTCTGAATCCCTCTCCCCAATTAAAAAAGAACATAATTTTAACAAATAAGCATAATAAAGCAAAATAAATCCACAAATTTTCTGTATACAAATATTAATATTTCATTCTATACTTTTAATGCATAACCTTTTTGTTGGAGATAGGTCATGTGTTTCATCATCAACAGAATGGAGTTGATCATTGCATTGATTGAAAACATTTCAAGTATGTTTTTCACAAAATATTGTTACTGTGTGAATTGTCCTCCTAGTTCTTTTCACTTCATTTTGCATCATTTAATACATATCTTTCCAGTTTCCTCTGTAATATGCCATTAAATTTCTCTGTAAGTTATGCCATTAAATTTATATTATAATTTGTCTGGCTATTCTGTTAGAATCCTTACAAGGTGTTAAATCACTAGAATTGATAGAAACAGTGCTTATGTTTACACCTTTGAGAGTTCACCCATTAGCTCACACATTAGTTCACAGTTTGGGAGATTTCAGGATTCAGTATGAGATTCACAAGTTTACATTTCCCATAATCCCAATCTCTCAGAGGAGGAGTCAACCCTTGGGTTCACACCTTTAAGAGATCATATATAAGGAGCTCCTGGAGTCAGTTGAGAAGAGTAGAACCAAGATTCAGAGAGAGCTGGAGGCTGAAGCTGGCAGACAAGCTGCAAAAGTTCTTGGAATCAAGGAGGGAGATAGGCCTCTAAGAAAACTAACTGAAGGATTTTGAAGGAGACAATAAAGGATTTAAACTTTTAACACCTATCTGCAATTGAGGTGATTATTGATCTGAACTGAAACTGAGGCTGCCTCCAGAAGCTCCCCAGGAAACCTGTTCCCAGAGAACCATCAATCTAGAAAAGAAGAGAACACTACAATTCCCTATCTATCTGTTGGGTATCTCCTGTTTCTAGCTGTTTGGTGGCAAAGAAATGAGTTGCTGTAAATATTTTTTAAGTAGATATACTTTTTCTTCAACATTGTGCTGGTATCTTTGGGAAAAAGAATACACAGATTTTAGTGATTTAGGAGGAGTGTTTTTCTAAATTGTTTCCAGGATAGCCAGACCAACTCTATCATCAGTGAATCAATGTGTCTGAGTTTAAATCTGGCTTCAAATATGTACTCGCTGTGAGACCCTGAGCAAGTCATTTTACTGTGTACCTTACTTCCTCATCTATAAAATAAGCTGGAGAAGAAAATGACAAGTATCTCTGCCAAGAAAACCCAAATGGGGTCATGAAGGGTTGCATATGACTGAAACAATACAAAACAATAATTTATAGAATATCATTCTGTACTTATTTATATATTGCTTTCTGGTAACTCTTCTATCACTTCCAATATTTTGTTCTATCTACTTAATTAGATTTGAAACTACTTAAAAGCAGGATGTTACCTTTGTATTTATTTCTCATTTTACCCTCCTCTCCCATTTTATATACACTATGCATTAAATAAATATCTCTAGTTTAAACAGAATCTGGTGTCTTTCAAGGTTCACTTGAAATAATCTAATAAAAGAAAACCTAGATTGAAAAAAAGACAAAAAATGGGTATTATTGTTTGTCTATTAATAGGATTCAATATATAAATATATATTGTATTCATTCTTTACTTATGTATGAAATTGATCCTCTGATTATTAGTACACATTAGAGTGATCATAAGTAAGCCCAGAGATAGACTCAAAGTTCCAGAGGAAAGCAAATCTCTGAAGAAGGGAATTAGAGATCACTAGCTTTTGGGGAGCTTTTTTTTATTGTATTCTCTGTCTCTATTTCATTCCAAAAGGCTGCAGAATTGCTATTAGAAGTTCTATTCTCAGAAATCTTAAGATTGTGATCAGAGTTTTCAAGTCTTACAAAAGATTGTGAGACCAAGAAAACAAGAAAATGAAGGGGATGAAAGAGTTAAATGTGTTACTTTCCTTTTTTTGCATAATAATGTTTATGCAAAGAATTATACATACTTAAATACATACCATCTCTTAGTACATTAAAAATCAATATCTCATTTTTAATGGATCTATATATTGGTCCTTATTTAAATATATATATATATACTTCAAAAATGGTTCCTGATTTTTCAGAGACTCTAAGAATCAGTAGATAATCATCTTCAATTCAGTTGTCCTGTAAATGAGCACTGTGGTTGCTCACTGACTTTCTTTTGATCTTTGTAATATTTTCCTAAATCCCTAGCCCATCTCTCTGAATAAACTGCTTTTGAAAATGTTTCCTGTTTTGTTCCCTACCGCCCCCTCACAGGGCAACTTATTTCATAGTAAGCTTATTTAAATGAGCAATCTTTATCTTAAAGTATCCGGAGCATTTCCCATTGTCCCTTGGTGGGATGGTCACTCAATGATCAAATTAGAGCTTACTCAACCCCATCAGCAGTAACAACAGTAACCAGGCTTATGTTAGTCCCCCATTTCAGATTTACAGAGCATCCAGGTGGAGTTCATTACTGTGAATCACCCAGCATGGTCCCCTTGGCAGTACATTAAGAAAACAGTAGAAATTAGGAATGGTGTTCGACTAAACTCGTTTCCTGTTCAAAATGTTAGGGCCCCCTACTCTTGCCCATATACATCTTGTCTGCAGCATGTTTTCTATCCAGGGAGAACTCTATTACTATTTGCTATTGTATTTGTATAATACTTGAAATATTTATGAATCTGAAAGTTGAAAAAATTACAGGTTTCCAGCTATTGAATTTCACAGCTGCATGCCCTTGGTTTGCAAATTTATAACTGGGAATTTACCACTAACAAATTTTGGGCTTTGAAGAACTGGAACAGCATCTCTGAAACTTCAATTTGATGCCCAGTCCCTGCTTCTCTCATTCCCCAGGCAACAAGGGCTGGGACAGCAGCAGTGGTGGCACTGTGATGTGCCCCTGGGGAGGGAGAGAGGGAAGAAGCGCCTGCCATCACTCACCAGCAACCCCTCTGGCTGATTAAGTAGCAGGTGTTAATAGGAACCCAAGGGAGTTCCATTGGGTCCTCTTTAGCTAGAAAGATGGTTAGTATGACTCAGGGCCTGGAGGGTTTGGGGTTGGGATATGTGTGCTTGTGTGCGGTTAGGGAAGGGCTAGGGGAGGCAGAGGTGTAAAGTGAAAAATAATGGGAAAATATGTTGTTTTGAAAGACTTGTCCCAACTGTTAAGCTGTCTGCAATATCTAAGGATGTTAGCAGTCATATTTCTGATAGAGATGTACAAGAATCCCCAGGCATTTAAAAAAATCCTAGGTGATGAAGGAACCTTTTCAAACTGCTGCTCTAGATATATGACCTCTGGGATTGTTAGAAACTATGTCAGAAACACTGTTATAAGTATTAATGATGGGATAGGAAATATAAACAGATGGCAATGCAGCTACCAATAATAATTCAAGTACATCCAACTTCTTAACTCTGTAGATCTCAAAGCACTCTCACAAATGTTACCTAATTTGACTATAGAGTCACTGTAGGAAAAGGCAGATATTCCTAATTTTCAGCAATGATCATATTTTTAATATATCTCAATTTAAGTCATTAAAAACCTAATGTGTATTTTAGAAAATTTATTGGACAGATTTTTTAAAAATCCATATAAATTAGAAGCTTGTTTTAATAGAGCTTAATGTTATCCTATAGCTAGCATTTATATAGAGGTTGCAAATTTATATTAAAATTTGTAAAGCACTTTATAATACATACTATAATATATTACATATATGTCATATATATGTAATATATATTTATGTTAATCTTTACAATAATCCTGTGTGATCCTTATAACAACTTTCTAATTCTCTCTTTAAATTCTACTTAATGAAGTATCTTGTTACAAGAAGAAGATTAAGTTCTCTTTCAACAGAGATATTGGAAAACCTGGATTGAAATTCCTAGTCTTATTTTGCAATTTTGTTCAAGTGACTTAGGCTATTGATCTGTTTATCTATAAATGTAATCATCCTTATGTTAAGTACTTTCTAGGCTTGGTATGTCCATTGCATAGGTTTATCTCTATAAAATATTTTGTAAATGCAAACAAACGAAAAGGAAAATAAAATGTACAGACCTCACATTTATTAGCTCCAGTAGTATAACATTATAGTAAGTTTCATGTGTATGTAGAATTATTTATATTTTAGGTAAGGCTGTGTTTCCCAAATCCTAATAATTACCTGTGAGGCAGTTTATTAGGAATCAGAACTTGGGTTCAAGTTCTGATTCTGTCATAAATTAGTTATGTGGCCTTTTTCAAGGCCTTAGTGCAAATCACTCTTGATAAATTTGCAGAGCACATTAAAATATTTCCATGGCTGGGAGTTTATTCTAACAGAAAAAATTGGATAGGTCCAGTGCCAAAAAAGGAAAAAAAAAAAAAGGAAATTTAAAGCTTAATAAAACCTAAATAATGTATAGCACAAATAGTATTGTTCTATATGACATGATTTATACCTCTATTTAACTAATATAGTTCACTTAGTATCTCAGTTTGTGAGAGATTATTTCTGTGTTCTCTGTGAATATTCTATGTTCTTAACATGAAGTCATCATGATTGCTTATTTATCGTCCACTTGGTGAGACAGAGTATTCAAGTTGTACACATCACTAACAAAAATGAGCTTGCTGTGTGTCCTCTGGAAAAAATTAGGGAGAGATGCAATTCTCTTACTGTTTCGCCTATGCCAGAGAATGACCTCATCCCTTCCTCTTATTGTGTGTATCTCTGAGCATATATATGTACACAAGTTTCTTTTGTTGGGTAGAGTATTCTTGGTTATAATCCTAGTTCCTTTGTCTTCTGGAATATTATATTCCTAACACTCTGCTCCTTTAATGTGAAAGCTGTTCAGTTTTGTGTGATCTTGACTGTAGCTCTATGATATTTCAATCATTTTTTTTTTCTTTCTGGTCAGTTGCAATACTTTTTCCTTGACCTGAGAGTCCTAGAATTTGACTATAATATTTGTGAGGGCTTTCATTTTGGGACCTTTTTCAGGAGGTAATAAATAGATTTTTTTAATTTTAATTTTATTTTATAATTACTTGAAATAAGATGTCTAGGATTAAGATGTCTAGGATCTTTTATTGATCGTGGGTTTCAGATTGTCCAAATAATTCTCAAATTATGTCTTCTCAATTTATTTTCCACATCAGTTGTTTTTCCAATAAAATATTTCACATTTTCTTCTATATTTCATTCCTTCTACTTTGTTGTTTTATTTCTTGATGTTTTGTGGAATAATTAGCTTCCACTTGCCCAATTTTAATTTTAAAGGAATTTTATTCCATTTGTTTAATTCTGCTTTTTTAAGGAATTATTTTCTTCAGTGAGGGTTTTTTTTTTTTTTACCTTTTTTTAAAACTATTAGGCCAATTTTGTTTTTTTTTAGGTGGTATTTTCCTGCTATTTTTCTCAGAACTATGTCTGTGGATCTGTAAGTTTTTAATGTTTCCAGAGTTAAATGATAGGGAGAGGTGTAGTCACTGCTTTTCTGGTTCATGATCTGGGCTTAGCAAAGATCTCTGCTTCAATTCAGCAATAAGCACTAGAATTCCTCTTGATAATGGATCTATGGCCGTGCCCCTGCTCTCCTGTGGCCACAAGTAGTAGTGTTCCTTTCTGTCCTAGAACTAGACTATGGTTCCTGCTCCTTTCTGCCTGACTGATTGCAAATGCATCTCTATGCCTTGGAACTGCAACCCAGAATCATATATGGACAAGAAATTCCAATTAATACCTGCTGCATCCAGTATTTGCTAAGGGTCCCATGGGATATGACCCTATTACCATCTCTGGCCTGAGAGCTTCAAAAGCTGTTGTTGCCCCTGCACTTTCACAGCTACCTCCAAGGTCCATTGCTGGTGTTCAGACGATACTCTGGTTTGACCCCCACTCCAGCATCACATTTTTCCTGATAATGTCCTGAATTGTTTTAGGCTGGAAAAATGTCTCTCTCTAACTTTTTGTTGATTATGTCACTCTAAAATTTGAGTTGAGGAGTTATTTTAAAGTTGTTTGGAAGGAAATGTTGGGAGAGTTTATTACCTGTACTTTGCCATCCTAGCTCTTTGCTGCCCACAACTTATAGTTTTAAAGAGTTGCTTATGGAACTCAAAAATCAGATGATTTACTTAAGGCCAAAAAGCCTGTAAGTTTCAGAGGTAGAACAGGAATTCAGGTCTTTGCAACTCCTTAGCTAGCATTCTATGCACTTTGTAATTAATTAATTGTAATTAATTAATTTTGATTAATTAAGTAGGAGCCACTAATAAAGAACTGACCAGCATTACATGCCTAAATCAAAGAAAGCATTCTATGAGTGAAGCAGAATTGCTTATCTATAGCTATTTTTGTAATCTGATGATTGAGGTAGAATTTTAGAAATGATTTAATTTTCATTTTATTGATCATAAAGGATTATGTATATCTTTCTCCAACTATAAATATAAATATGTCTACATCATATCTATATCTATATATCTACTTAGATATATAGATATATAAAGATATGGGTATGGGGTATGGTATGGGGAGACAAACTCATGCATTTTTGGTGAAACTATAAATTGGTACAGCAATTTTAGAGAATTATTTTGAACTCTGCTCTCAAAATCACTAAACAGCAAATCCTCATTGACTCTGCAGTACCACTATTAAGTTTATACCACAAGATCAAAGAAAGGAAAATGTATATATCTATATATGCAAAAAAAAATTTCTAAAAGCTACTTTTGGAAGAGCAACAAAGTAAACACTAAGAGGATGTTTACTTTTGGAAAATGGCTAAAATAATTCTGTATATGAATGGGATGTTACTATGAATGGAAAGGAAATATTATTAAGGCATAATAAATGATGAAATGAATGATTTAAAAGAAAACAAGGAAGGTATATATGAATTGATGGAATGTGAAATATGCACAAACAGCAGAACAAATTATAAGAAAAATATTGTAAAAAGAAATAACTTTAAAAGACTTGAAAACTCAATCAATGTGATATCAAACCACAATCCCAGAGGGTGAAGGATAAAGCATATTATTGATCTCTTGACTCAGAATTGATGCAAGATGTAAAATGAGACATACATTTAGGATACAGCCAATTTGATCATTCACTTTGATTAATGATATAGATTTCTTATAGAGGTTTTCTCCTTGCTTTTCCCCATCTCTTCCTCTTTCTCTAGAAAAAAAAAAATGTGCAATGCAGCCAAAGTAGTAAGGGGGAAATTTATATCTCTAGATATAGTATGTATCTACTATAAAATTGAGAAAAAGAAGATCAATGAATTGGTCTTGCAATTAAAAAAGCTAGAAAAAGAACAAATTAAAAACCTCCAATCAAATACCAACATTGAAATTCTAAACATAAAAGGAGAGATTAATAAAATTAAAAGTAAAAAAAAAACTATTGAGTTAATAAATAAGAGTTATTTTTATGAAAAAGCCAACAAAATAGACAAACCTTTAGTTAATTTGATTTAAAAAAGGAAAAAGGAAAATCAAATTATTAGTCTCAAAAATGAAAAGGGAGAACACCCATTCCTATTAAAAACACTAGAAAATATAGGAATTAATGGACTATTCCTTAAGATACTAGCATCTTTTTAAAACCATCAACAAGCATTATATGTATTGGAGATAAACTGGAACCATTCCCAATAAGATCAGGAATGAAACAAGGTTGCCCACTATCACCATTACTATTCAATATTGTATTAGAAATGCTAGCTTTGGCAATAAGATGAAAAAGATTAAAGGAATTAGAGTAGGTAATTAGGAAACCAAATTATCACTCTTTTCAGATGAGATAATGGTATACTTGGAGAACCCTAGAGAATACACTAAAAAAAAAAAAAAACTATAAGAAATAATCTACAACTTGAGCAAAGTTTCAGGATACAAAATAAATTCACATAAATAATCAGCATTTTTATACATCAATAACAAAACCCAACAGCAAGAGATACAATGTGAAATTCCATTTAAAATAACTGTCGATAGTATAAAATATTTGGGAATCTATTTGCCAAGAGAATGTCAGGAACTATATGAGCAAAACTACAAAACACTTTCCACAAAATAAAGTCAGATCTAAACAATTGGAAAAATATTAAGCGCTCTTGGATAGGTCAAGTGAATATAATAAAGATGACAATACTACCTAAACTAATCTATGTATTTAGTGCTATATCAATCAAACTCCCAAGAAACTATTTTACTGACCTAAAAAAAATGACAAAATTCATCTGGAAGAACAAAAGGTCAAGAATTTCAAGGGAATTAATGAAAAAGAAAAAAGAAAATGAAGGTGATCTAGCTGTACTAGATCTAAAACTATATAAATATATATATTTATTATAGCTTTTTATTTACAATTTGACAATTGCCAAACCTTTTGTTCCAATTTTTCCCATTCTTCCCTCAACCCCTCCCCTAGATGGCAGGATGACCAGTACATGTTAAATATATTAAAGTATAAATTAAATACAAAATAAGTTTATATGTCCAAACCATTATTTTGCTATATAAAAAGAATTGGACTCTGAAATATTGTACAATTAGCCTTGAAGGAAATTTGAAAAAAATATGCAGGCAGGCAAAAAATATAGGGATTGGGAATTCGATGTAATGGTTCTTAGTCATCTCCCAGAGTTCTTTTGCTGGGTGTAGCTGGTTCAGTTCATTACTGCTCTCTTGGAACTGATTTGGCTCATCTCATTGCTGAAGATGGCCAGGTCCATCAGAATTGATCATCATATAGTATTGTTGTTGAAGTATATAATAATCTCCTGGTCCTGCTCATTTCACTCAGCATGAGTTTGTGTAAGTCTCTCCAGGTCTTTCTGAAATCATCCTGTTGGTCATTTCTTACTGAACAGTAATATTCCATAATATTCATATGCCACAATTTATTCAGCCATTCTCCAATTGATGGGCATCCACTCAGTTTCCAATTTCTGGACACTACAAAGAGGGCTGCCACAAACATTCTTGCACATACAGGTCCCTTTCCTTTCTTTAAGATCTCTTTGGGATATAAGCCCAGTAGTAACACTGCTGGATCAAAAGTTATGCACAATTTGATAACTTTTTGAGCATCATTCCAAATTGCTCTCCAAAATGGCTGGATGTATTCACAATTCTACCAACAATGTATTGATGTCCCTGTTTCTAAAACTATATTATAAAGCAATATCATCAAAACCATTTGGTACTGGCTAAGAAATAGAGAAGTTGAACATTGCAATAGGTTAAGTTCACAGAACAAAATAGTCAATGATTGTAGCAATCTAATATTTGACAAACCCAAAGACCCCAACTTTTGGCACACAAATTCACTATTTGACAAAAACTGCTGGGAAAATTGAAAACAAGTTATGTAAAACTTAACACTATATACCAACATAAGGTTGAAATGGGTTCATGACCTAGACATAAAGAATGATATTATAAACAAATTAGAAGAACATCAAGTAGTTTACTTGTCAGATCTATGGAGGAGGAAGGAATTTGTGACTAAAGAAGAACTAGAAATCAGTATTGATAACAAAATAGATAATTTTGATTATATTAAGTTAAAAAGTTTTTGTATAAATAAAACTAATGAAGACAAGTTTAGAAGGGATGCAATAAACTGGGAAAACATTTCTAAAATATATAGAGAATTGACTCAAATTTATAAAAAATCAAGCCCTTCTCCAATTGATAAATGGTGAAAGGAATTTTCAGATAAAGAAATTGAAATTATTTGTAGTCTTATGAAAAGGTGCTCCAAATCACTATTGATCAGAGAAATGCAAATTAAGACAACTCTGAAATACTACTACACACCTGTCAGATTCACTAAGATGAAAGGAAAAGATAATGATGAAGGTAGGAGGGGATGTGGGAAAACTGGGACATTAATACATTGTTGGTGGAACTATGAATAGCTCCAGCCATTCTGGAGAGTGATTTGGGACTATGCTCAAAATGTTATCAAACTGTGCAAATCCTTTGACCCAGAATTGTTTCTACTAGGCCTATATCCCAAAGAAATCTCAGAGGAGGGAAAGGAACCCACATGGGCAAAAATGTTTGAGGCAGACCTTTTTGTAGTGGCAAGAAACTGGAAATTGAATGAATGCCCATCAATTGGAGAATGGCTGAATAAGTTTTGGTATATGAATATTATGGAATATTATTATTCTGTAAGAAACAACCAGCAGAATGATTTCAGAAAGGCCTGGAGAGACTTACATGAACTATTGCTGGGTGAAATGAGCAGAACCAAGAGATTATTTTACACTGACAACAGCGAGACTGTACAATGATCAATTCTGACTGAATGACTCTCTTCAATAATGAGACAATTCAAACCAATTCCAATTGTTCAGTGATAAACCCAAAAAGAGGACCATGGGAACTCACTGTGGAGCACAACATAGCAGTCTCACTCTTTCTGTTGTTGTTTGCTTGTATTTTGTTTTCTTTCCCAGTTTTTTCCTACTTAATCTGATTTTTCTTGTGTAGCAAGATAATTGTGTGTGTATACATATATACACACACATAAATTGGAATTAACATATATTTTAACACATTTAACATGTATTGGACTACCTGCCTTTTAAGGGAGGGGATGGGGGGGAAGGAGGGAATAATTTGGAACAGAAGTTTTTGCAAAGGAAATTTGTTGAAAAATTACCCTTGCATATATTTTGTAAATAAATAGTTTTAATTAAAAACAGAGAATAAAGTTTCTTTTTTAAATAATATTTTATTTTCCAAAATATATGCATTCACCTTTGCAAAACCTTATGTTCCAATTTTTTTTTGTCTCTCTCCCTCCCACTCCTCTCCCCAAGACAGCAAGCAATCTGATATAGGTTAAACATGTGCAGTTCTTCTGAACATATTTCCATATATATCATGCTGTGCAAGAAAAATCAGATAAAAAGGGTAAAACAAACAACAACAACTATAAAGATGAAAATACTATGCTTTAATCCACACTCAGTCATCATACTTGTCTCTCGAGATGGATATAAATGGCATTTTCCATCCCAAGTTTATTGGAATTGTATCGAATCACCTCATTGTTTAAAAGAGACAAAGCTATCACAGTTAATAAGTTCTATTTCTTTTAAAAATGTTAAAATTCGATGAGAACAGTTTGCTTTTGAAAAAAAATTCCAACTCCAAATACTCAATATGTGTCAGATATAGAATGCAATGTAAATTCGATTGATGCTCAATGAATCCCATGAAGTAATAGTGTTATTCAAATTTACATTGCATATTTCCATTAGGATGGAACCAAAAACTGTGCTTTACACAATCATAATTTTCAAATACTCCAAATTTGAATGTATGCAGTTACTTCAAGGGAGTATTCACACCAATCTGAGATCTAGCTTTAAGCATACAAGATGTGAGCAATCCCTTAAAGGTAAAAAGCTCACAAATTAACAACAGGTAACACAAATTTAGCAAAATTAACAGAGAAATTTAATTGGGCACATTTAATACCCAGTTGCTGTCTTAGAATGGCTAGCAAGAGAACTAGCAAGCTTGCATTCATATAACTCAGCAGTAAACTCTGTACAGTGTTTCTGAACTAATCCTCTTGACATCATGGGATGACAGACAGTGAATTAGGAGGGAGAAGAATGAAAAGTGGTGGCAGTCAAAACCAGTCACAACCAGAATCATATTTGTTTCATAAAAGGAGTTAGGTAGAATCTCTTCTTTACCTATTAATTCAAATAATTTATTTAATTTTGAAATTAGTTGGTCTTTATATATTTGATAGAATTCACTTGTAAGTTCATCTGGTTGTGGTGATTTTTTTTTGGAAGCTCATTTATGTCCTGTACAATTTCTTTGTTTAAAAATAGGTCTATTTAGTTATTTTATATCCTCTTCTGCTAATCTAGGCAGTTTATATTTTTGGAAATATTTTTTCCATCTCAATTGATAAATTTTTTAGTCATCTGTAGAGTAGAGATGAGAAGACAAAAGGAAAACATCACATGATAACTTTATTATATTATTTAAAGGAAATGAAGTAGCACACAATAAATTTGCACTTTGATGGGCAATCATCATTTTTATACTACTATGACATTGCTTATTTTATTTGTAAGGTCAGAATAAGATTTTTTTTTCAAAAAAGGACAGGAGGACCTGAGAGAAATGAAGCTTTAGCCACATATCTTTCTATCATAGACTTGGTTCTTCTCAGTAATTCAGTGACCTAAGGTAATTCCAATAAACTTTGGATGGCAATTCCATTTGCATTTAGAGAGAGAACTGTGGATCAACATATATTATTTTAACCCTTTTTTGTTGTTGTTGTTTTTTCATGGTTTTACATTTTTGTTCTGATTTTTCTCTCCTGATATGACTCATAGGGGAAAATATAAAAAAAGAATGTACATGTATAAGCTAAAAATAAAAAAAAAGTTCTAAATATAATGTTTATTTATTTTTAAAATTATTTTTGAAAATTTTGAGTTGCCAACATGGACAAATTGTTTATAGTTTTCTGTTTACATGGGAAATGAGTTCCACATGTTTATGATTCACATCAATAGTAGTATAGCTCAAAAGAAGGATTGGGGCAGAGTTAAGGTAAAAATAGTTATTATATTATACAAATGAGGTTCAGAGGAAGAATAGACACAGAGACATTAGAAGTGAGAGGCTAGCTAATATTTTTGAAAACCTACTCACATTGGAAGTGGGTTAAATAGATAACACTACATATGTACCATGAGGAATATAGTACCTTCCCAAATCTATGAAGAAATAAGGGGAGAGGGATGGGCAGACTGGGAAGCAAAAGATATGGAAAGAGGACAAAAGGGAGGGATTCTTGGATAGGAAGAGATTAAGTAAAAAAAAAAAAGGCAAATTAAGGAGCAGAATTAAAACAAAATGTAGGAATAGGAAATATAGGTGTGTGTGTATGTATGAAGATGTGCATGTGAATGTTATATCTACATATGTATATATAAATGTATTCTTTCTTAACTATAGCTTGCTTGGGGATGTTAGGGGAATGAAATGCGGAAAAAGTACCAAGTAAAAAAGATGAACAGCAGAGAACAAAAGAACAATTTACAAGGAAGTAAAGAAAAAATGAACACTCATATATAATTTCTTCTGCTAATGCCCACATATACTTTCTTGATCTGATAATTTGTTTTTATATATTTTGAATTTTCCCTGATGTTATGTGGGCACATGACAATGTTCTCTTTCATTTTGTTTCATTTTGCTTTGTATTCCTTTTGTTTTTCTTTTTTCTTATTCTGTTTGTAAATAAAATGTAAAAAATATATATATATATAAATAATAATCAATTGATCAATAAAAATTTTGAATTCTAATTTTATCCTCTCTTCTGCAAGCAATGTGATATCAATTATGCATGTGAAATCATGCAAAACATATTTCCCTATTAGTCATATTACAAAAATAAACCTAAGAAAACTAAAGTGAGGAAAATTATGTTTTAATTTGCATTCAGAGTTCAACAATTCTCTCTCTGGTAGTGGATAGCATTTTTCCTTAATAGTACTTTGGAATTATCTATTGCTCAGAGTAGCTCAGTTTTCCACAGTTAGTCGTTATTATTATTATTATTATTATTATTTCCTTTTTTTTTTTGTGAGTCAATTGGGGTTAAGTGATTTGCCCAGGATCACACAGCCAGGAAGTGTTAAGTGTCTGAGAGCAGATTTGAATTCAAGTTTTCCTGATTTCAGGGCTGGTGGTCTATCACCAGCTGCCCCCCCCCACAGTTAATTATTATTATATTATTTCTGTTACTGTTTACAATTACTTTTCAGTTCTATTCACTTCACTAAGCATTAGTTAGAATGTTATTTGTGCAAGTGTCAAGATCCAGCTCACCACAATATCCTCCAATATGAAGAGAATGAGGACCATAGACATAGCTATAGGGGTTTCTGATAGTCAAAGGTAGAGGAACTATAGAGGATAAAGCAATATCCCCAAAGATGAATTACAAGAAGCACCAGAGGAATCTGAAAAACAAAAAACTCAAGAGAGAAAGGAAGTGTTAAGACCAAACTCATAACCAGATAGCCAGAGTGAATAAAAAGGAAAATTTCAAGGACAATCCAAAGTATTTTGAAAGATAGTTTTATTTTTATTTCTTAATGATAATTTATTTTTCTAGGTGCATGCAAAGATAGTTTTCAACATTCATCTTTGCAAAACATTGTGTTCCAAATTTTTTTCCATCTTTCTGTCGCACCACCCTCCCAAAGGCAGCAAGCAATCCCATATGGGTTAAACATGCGCAATTCTTGTGAACAAATTTCCATATTCATGATACTATGCAAGAAAAATCATATCAAAAGAGAAAAAAAATGAGGAAAAAAAAGCAAAAAAAACACAACAAAAAAGTGAAAATACTATGCTTCTTTACACATTAAGTCTCTATAGTTCTCCCTCTCTCGAAACAAATGGCATCCCAAATCAATTGAAATTGCTTTGAATCACATCATTGTTGAAAAGAGTCAAGCTCATCACATAATCTTATTGTTACTGTGTACAATGTTCTCTTGGTTCTGCTAATTTCACTTAGCATCACTTTATGTAAGTCTTTCCAAGACTTGAAAAGATAATATGAAAGAAAATTAACTTTTATTACCCAATGAATAAAGAATCTAATGCCATTCCAGGTATATTAGTAATAATAATTGGCATTTATTTAGGGCTTTAAGGTTTACAGTATACCTGATATACATTATCTCCTTTGATTCCTATGAGAATCTCTGAGGCAAGTATTACAATTTGTATCATACCTCATTTTATAGTTAAGGAAAATGAGACTAAGGGAGGCTAGGTGATTTGCTTAGGCTCAAACAACTAAACACACATCTAACAAATCCCAGGTCTTCCTTACTCTAAGGCCAACATTACATTCACTATATGATTCATTGTCCATATTAATGGTGGTAGAAACTATGACTTTAATGTTTTTTTTTCCTCCCAGGATCTAGAATTTCCACTGTGACTAAGTCCATTGACATGTTCTTTAAGACAATATTTCAACTCTAATTTTCTATCTCATTATCTGATTTTACCTTTCATTTCTGATTGAGTTCCCATTTATCTTACATTTTTAATTGTACCATTCATAATTTTTATGTACATGCCCTTTTCCATGGGATATCATTTTTATTCTGATGTACAGAAAAAAGTGCTAAATAGAAATATAATTTCAATTATCCAGGTGACTTAAACACTGTACTCTCTAATGTAGAATTTCAGTATAATAACAATCTACTTATTCATACTTTTATGATATGTACTATGGTTTTCATGCTTGTTTTTCCTTGTATTCAACCCTACATTATTAATGCCTTCTTCCCACCACACTAACTTCTAACCTTAAGGCTAAAACCTGGGGAAGCTGTTAATGTCCAACCAATAGTTAATTCGACTTCCCTCTTATTTTATTTTGTTACTATTTAAAAGTCATATTTCTCAAAGAGTATGAAATATTTTTATTCTTTAGTGATAGAAAAGATTATTACTGAGAAGAAAATTCATGGCTTCCTGTTATATGACCAAGTAAAATGCCAGAGCAAATCAATGAACAGGAGTGTGGAATCTTACCTTCATTACTCTTCAGTTGTATAATTCTGATGTAGAAAAACATTTGCAAAAATGTTGGATGAAGTTTGTGATGTTCAGCAAATTCATTGAAGTTGTTTCCATGATAAAATGTGTAAGAAAAGGGAATAGAATGAAAATTTCAAAGATATTTACAGGCTGAAAGTAGTATAAAATCCTAATTTTTCACAAATAAAACTTCTGCAATATTGTGAGCTTTTAAATACTTTCTACTTTGACAATCTGGAAGATATAGCGATCCAATTGAAATCTTGACATTGGTTAATATGGGCAAAGCAGAAATACCTGAATGCATATGGGGAGCTATTAAATATTTTATTTGTTGATAAGAATTCTAAAAGCATCCAATACTTTCTCATCTTGTTCCTTGAAGCATTGCTTTGACAAGGTGACATTGGAGACTTACCAAAATGGTGATGATGTCATTATTAATTAGTTAAATTTTATGATGAAATAGTGCTTCCTGAAAATAATTATTCAAGGTGATGTTGCTGTGGATCTGAGGTATAGAAGACAAGCTGTTCCCACCTTGGACTCTACAAGAATTCTTACATATACATTTTGATACCCATAATTATATTGCATTGTGTTGAATTTTTTTTTTTTTAATCAGTGGCGTTATTTTGGTAGAATTTTCAAGAACATTCATAAGTACCTTTCTTAGCAGAGATGTTTTGGCATGGAATGTTTTGATTAACTATAAGAATAATAAATGATAATGACAAAGTCACACACATGTGAAAATATATTTTGAGAGGCTAGTAGACAGTACAGCGGATAGACCACCGGCTCTGAAGTCAAGAGGACCTGAGTTCAAATCTGGCCTCAGTCACTTTACCCCAATTACCTCATAAATACACACACACACACACACACACACACACACACATACATTATATATGTATATACACACACATATATTTAATTTGAATTCAATGGAATCTGAAATTTATTCAGTGCTTTTTAGCTATTAAAGCTACTTTCATATCAATTGTTTCAGTTCATTCTCATAATAATCTTGATAAGTGGTAGGTTGTTCAGTTATGAACAACCTTTATTTGATAGGTAGGGAAACTGAAGCCCAGAGAGATAAAATGACTTGTCAAAATTTAAACACTCAGCTGTTTGCAGAGGGACTTTTAATAAGCCATGAAAGTTGTCTCAATTTTGGAAAGAGTGTATCTGAAAGAAGCATCTGCATAGCATATAAGAACTGGTGCTTCTCCTGAATTGTCAGGCAGGCACAAATATGTACAGTTACATCAATGAATGTTCCAGTATTCAACTTTTCAAAATATAACAAAACATATTGTTCAATATATAACAATAAGCATTATTCTTATATGTAAATTATAACAATATTACATACAAAATATAATATTGAAGTTGTTAAAATCACAACTCTTTGATTCTAAAAACCCAACTATCAACAATAATGTCAGCATATTTTGGAAGAATCTTCCATCTTAAATATAGAAAGCTGAAGTAACTACTGATTATTCTATCTATAGAAAATAAAAATAGAGACAAATATGAAACCATTCCCTGATAGGTATTAAAAAAGTAAAGTTTGATTAAAAATAAATGTACCAGAAGTAGACCTAAAAAAACCATAATGCAACAAAGTAGTTGAAAGTACTTCTTAAAATAATCAAATATAAAAATATCCATATAAATTTATAAATGAATTTCTTATTTTGACTCATTCCAGAATGAATCAAATTTCCTCCTAAGACCAATATTATATTTTATTTCAGTTGAAAACATAAAAAAGAGAAATTAGAAAGTTTCAGAAACAGAAAAAAAATGTGACTTTCAACTCTCTTACCTAACTTTACCTGGAAACTTGAAATTTTATTGTAGTTGCAGTGTTACAGATTCAGGATTATTTTTTAATGTTCCAAGAGACCTATATATGTAGACACTTCCTACAACATGGAAAATTTTAGTTCTTCCCTTATCTATCATCCTGTATGATTCTTGTTGCTATCTTTCTGAAAATTCCCTTTAGAGGATTGAACCAACCTGATGTAAAATTTCTTTTATTTTAAAAATAGTTTGTAAATAACAGTGGTTCAATTTGATTGTTCACCAATCTTCATTCTGGTTAGGTTACCTCCTTTTTTATTTAAAAATATTTCTTCCTACAATGTCATTTTTCCTGGTCTTCATGAAGAAATAGTTATTGCTATTGATAGCTGTTGCACTGATGTTTAGTTTGTATGGTAGAAAAAGGAACATTTCCAAATATGCTGTGCTCATTTAAGATATCCTATTCATCTTCCACATTCCTTTCCCATCAGAATCTTGAACCCTACTAATTTTATGGTGGACTCTAATAGGAGAACATTTGATGCATGTTATTCACAAATAGGCTTTCATGTTTTCCAGACTCTGCTCTTAGAGTCAAAGTCCCTCCCCCAAACCATTTCAGTTCTTTATATATTATTTTATGGACTTGAAAGAAGAGGGCAAGCATTAAGGTTAAGGAAGGCTAGGAAAGGCTTCTTTCTTGTCTTCCTTTCTTTCTTTTTAAATTGAGAAGCAATTGGCTTAACTGACCTGCCCAGGGTCATTTAGCTAGTAAATATTAAGGATCTGAGGTCAGATTTGAACTCAGGTCCTCTTGACTCCAGGGCTAGTGCTTTCAACAATGCATAGGAAAGGTTTCTTGTAGAAGGTGGGACTTTAGATGAGATTCAAAGGAAGCTGGGGAAAGTGGAAGATAGACATGATAGGAAGAGATAGCAAACAGTAAAAACACTGAAATTCAGAAAATGGAATTTTCATCAAAGTAACTAATCATAGAGTTCACCAAGCACAGTAAGGTTTAAGAAGACAAGAAATGTAAGAAAATGTTATGATATGAAGGACTTTCAAGGCCGAAAAAAGGATTTTTGATTTGATCAGAAATAATAGGAAGCGATTTGAATTTATTGAATTGAGCAACAATATGGTCAGAACTGTGCTTTTGGAAGATCACTGACCACTGAATGAAAAATAGCTTGAAATGGAGAAAGACTTAGGTAAAGAATATCAACCAATAGTTTATTTCAGTCATTTAGGAGGAGTTGTTGAAAGTTTATACCAGGGTTGTGATAGTGCTAAAGGAAAAAGGGGAATATTCTTGAGAAAGATTATGACAGTTAGAAATATAGTACTTTATAACATATTAGGTAGGATACTGAGGAGTTAAGGCTGACATATAAGAAGGAAGGACCTCTTATGTGTCAGCCATTGTGCTGTGTACCTTACAAATATCTCATTTGATCCTTACAACTACGCTGAGAGGTAGATCCTATTATTATCTCCATTTTACAGTTGAATAAATTTATGAGTCAGACTGAGGATATATGACTTAACTTGGAATTTCCCAGTTACTGAGTATGTGATGCCTAATTTAAACCTAGATCTTCTTGACTCTAGGCCTAGCACACTGTCTATTCAACCATCTAGCTCCCTCTAACCCTAGGTTATGAGGCTGGGTTACCTGGAGAACAGTGGTACCATCAACTATAGTTAGGAATAGGAAAAGTAAGGAATAGGAATAGGAAAAAAAGAAAAAAGGAATAGGAATAGGAAAAGGTAGGAATAGAAAAAGTTGAGGAAAATATAATGGGAACAGTTTTGGGCATGTTGAGTGTAAAAGATAACCAGTAAGAGACATTCAAAAAGTATATGAGTATGAGAGACTGGAAGACAGCACAGAAGTTTGGGTTGGATGAGCAAATTTCACACTCATCAGCCTAGAAATGATAATTAAATCTATGGGAGTCAATGAGATCACCAAGTGAAATAATGTAGGAGAGAAGAGGGTGTAGGATAAATCCTATGTGATATTTACTGTTGGTAGATATGGCCTGAATGAAGATCCAAGAAAGGAGACCAAATAGGAACAGTCATTAAGGTATGTTATGTTTGAAAATGAAGGTATACACAGAAAATAGTCTGAGATAATTAATTAAATTAGCAATAACCAATCAATTGGGTCATTGGCCTTTCTCAGTGACCAAAGATCCCAAATTAGAGCTTACTGGCCTTAAGATAGTTTTAGGAAATACAGTTGTGTAGATGGAGAAGACGATGTGATTGCAAACTAGCTAAACAGCTTAATGAAGGCTGGGACAACATGATTACTTAAATCAAGAAGAGTCAACTATCACCTAGGTAAGATTAATAATCACCTCTCTCTATCCTTAAGGAATACTTGTTTGATTTATGCAACCCATTGGCATATTGCAGATCTTGTTAGTGGACTTGAGTTAGTACATTCCCTGCTACCTAGAAAAATTTGTTAGGGAAATAAGCTTTCTTTAAAAGTATAAGAAAAAATCAGAGGCAATGAATTTCTTAGTTCAGGTTCTAAAGATAACACTAAATGTTGTGGTACTTTCCTGAAAGCTGAAAGTAGATAGATAATAGCTGTTGCCATTAATTATAACTTTAAATAAATTAGAGAGAAAACTGAGTTCCTGACCTCAATTCAAGCACATGATGTATTCTCAATTATTTTTCCCTTTTTTCTTTTCTTTTTTTTTTAAGTAATAGCTTTTTGTTTTCAAAATACATGCAAAGATAGCTTTCAGCATTCATCCTTGCAAAACTTATGTTTCAAATTTTTCTTCCTCCCTTACCCCTCCTTTCAGATAGCAAGTAATACAATATACGCTAAACATGTACAATTCTTTACATATTTTCATATTTATCTTGCTGTATGGAAAAATCAGATCAAAAAGGAAAAAAAATGAGAAAGAAAAAAGATCAAGGAAACAACAACAAAAAAGGTGAAAATACTATCTTGTGATTCATATTCAGTCTTTGCTGTCCTCTTTCTGGATGAAGATTATTCTCTCTATTGGAATTGGCTTGAATCAACTTATTTTTGAAAAGAGTCCCATGCATCAGAATTGATGATCAGCAATTGTTGTTGCTGTGTACAATGTTTTCTGGATTCTACTCACTTCACTTAGCATCAGTTCATGTAAGTCTCTGTTCTTACAGAATAATAATTTTCCATAAAATTCATATACTATAATTTATTCATCCATTCCCCAGATAGTGGATTATCCACTCAGTTTCAAATTCCTTGCTATCAAAAATAGGGTTGCTACAAACAATTTTGCATATGCTGTTTCTTTTCCCTTGTTTATGATTTCTTTGGGATGCAGACCCAGTAGAGACACTGCTAAATCATTTTTTCTTTTAAAAAATGATTGATTAATTAATTTTAAATGTATTAATAGGACAGAATCTGAACTTGAAACAAAAGATTCTTACAAGGTTCTAAGTCAGTGGAATTGATAGAGACAATAGTTATCTAATTTAGCATGGTTCAATATGATTGATTTAATCCTACAAGGAGATGTTATGGACCAGAACTTGAAACAAGGTACTAAGTGGAATTCAGGAGACAGCGATTAAATATAATTTAGCATTAATTTAATCCTACAACAAATAATGGTTTCTTAGTAATAGAATGATTGATGTATACTCAATGTGGGGCACATAAACAAGAAGCTCTCAGGGCCAGAAAGACAAGCATACTAGAAGCTCTCGGATCCTCAGCCAGGATTCAGTCAGAGAGATTCAGAAGCCAGAGAAGGGGGTTGGGAAGATTCAGAAGCCAGAGAAGAAAACAGATACCAAGGAGACAGATAGGCTTCCAGAAAAACTAGCCGAGGCCCAAGTAAGCGAGACAAGACTTTGAAGGAGATAATAAAGGATTTGGACTTTTAACACCTGGCTACACTTGTGATTACTGAACTGAACTGAAAGGAAGGCTGCTCCCAGAGACTCCAAGAAAACCAACAGAGAACATTACATTTTAAAGAAGAATATTACATAAATGTACATTGCTTTATGAATCATGTTGGGAGAGAAAAATCAAAACAAAAATCTAAAACCGTGGGAGAGAAAAAAAAAACCCAGAAAAAAATGAATGACATGTGTTGATTTACATTTAGTTCTTTTTCTGGTTGCAGATGGCATTTTCTATGCAAAGTATATAGGGATTGCCTTGCATCAGTGAATCACTGAGAAGAACTAAGTCTTTTATAGTTGATCATTGCACATTTTTGCTGTTATTATGTATAATATAGTTCTGGTTCTGCTCATTTCACTTAGCCTCAGTTCATATAAATCTTTCCAGGCCTTTCTAAAATTGGCTTGTTCATCATTTTTTTATAGAACAGTAATATTTTCAAAACCTTCATATACCACAACTTATTCAGTCATTCCCCAATTAATGGGCATCAATTCATCTTCCAATCCTTTGCTATTCACAAAAAAAGCTGCTACAAAATTTTTGCACATGTGGATGCTTTTCCTTTATGAGTTTTTTGGGATCAAGACACAGTAATGGCACTATTGCTTCATAGGGTATGCACAATTTTAAAGCCCTTTGGGCTTTAGTTCCAAATTGCTCTCCAGAATATCAATTCACAATTCCACCAATAATGTAATGTAAAAAATTTATCATCTTTTTCTGTTATCTCAACCAGTCTAAGAGGTAGTGATACCTCAGAGTTGTCTTTATGTAAATTTATCTAATCAATAGTGATTTAAAGCATTTTTAAGTGACTATAAATGGCTTTAATTTTTTTTATCTCAAAATTGTCTGTTCATATTACTTGACCATTTATCAATTGGTAATGGCTTCTATTAATAAATTTGAGTCAAATTTTCTATTTATTTTAGAAATGAAGCCTTTGTCAGAAACCTTGGATGTAAAAAAAAAATATTCCCCCAGTTTTCTGCTTCCCTTCTAATCTTGGCTGAATTGGTTTTCTTTGTACAAAACTTTTTAATTTCACATAATCAAAATTATCCATTTTGCATTTCATTAGGTTCTCTAGTTCTTATTTGGCCATAAAGTCTTCCTTCTCCACAAAAATGGGAAAATAATTACAAAACTATGAATTGCCCAGATTAATAGAGGAAAAATAAATTACTCAAGTAGTCCTAGTTTAGAAAAATAAATTAAACAAACTATTAATGAACTCCTTAAGAAAAAGTCCCCAAGGCAAGATGGATTTGCGAGTGAATTCTAACAAACATTTAAAGAATAATTAATTCCAATACTATACAAAATATTTGGAAAAATAGGGAAAGGAGTCTTACCAAGTTAGGATGATAGATATATGGTGTTGATATCTAAACCAGGTAGCACCAAAATCGAGAAAGAAAATTTAGACACATTTCCCCAATGAATATTGATGCAAAAATATTAAATAAAATATTAGCAAAGAGATTACAACAACTAATCACCAAAAGAATACATATGACAAAGTAAAATTTATACCAGGAATACAGGACTTGTTCAAGAAAACTATTAGCATAATTGACTATATATATATAAATATATAAATAACCAAATCATATTATTATTTCAATAGATACAGAAAAAAATTAGAAAACATACAATACCCATTTCTACTAAAAATACTAGAAAGCATAGTAATAAATGGAATTTTCTGTAAAATAATCAGATCAGAGATGAAACAAGGTTGCCCAATATCACAATTGTTATTTAATGTTGTATTAGAATTGTTAGCTTTAGAAATAAAAGAAAAATGCATTGAAGAAAGTAGAATAGTCAGTGAGATGAGAGTAAAAAGGAAAACAAACACTTAACAGTGTTAAAGGCTGCAGAGAGTTCAAGAAAAAATAAAAATTCAGAGAAAAACTTTACATTTGGCAATTAAGAAGTCATTGAACAGTTTCAGGCGAATGATAAGACTGGAAAATATAATTCAGATAGTTATGAAGAGGAAAAGAAATGAGGAGACCCAATAGAAGTAATTTTCTTAAGAGTTTAATACAAAAGTAGGAAAAATATAGTGTGGTAGATCTCATTTATGGATCAAGTGAGTATTTTTTAAAGATGAAAGAGAAGCAGACTGTATCAATGATTTATTCAAGATGCTAAGAATAATTTCAATACTCATTATTCAAGCATTCTTTCAAACAAAGCAGTTCATAACATATCCATGTACAATGAGTTTCCAAAAAGTTTGTCAAGTGGTGTCTATACAAGATGCTTGCTTCAAACGGATAGCAGTAGTTCATTCCTATTGCCTTGCAAGTATATGACAGATACTGTCATAAGTGCGTCAGTTAAAAAGACAAAAATAAAACTTTTCTCACCTTGAGTATAGGATATTCTATCAAAAGAGCTAAATTTACTCAAAAAACTATATTCATCATGTAAATAAAATAATTTAAGGTCATTCAGAAAAAAAAGATAACTGGATTTATCTTATGGAAGACCTCATATAGCAAATATAATTTGAACTGATCCTTGAAAGAAGTTAAAGATTCTACAAAGCAAACATCAGGAGAGAAGTATTTATAGGACTAGAAGTCTTCATAGTCACAAGAATTATAATGCTATGTGTGAGAAAGATCAAGAAGTTCAATTTGGATAGGATGGATAGATGGGGATGATACGATTGTACTAAAAAAGAGGGAATTTAGGAAGGATTTTAAATATGAAACAGAGGTGTCTATATTTGATATTATACTTTTCTTTTAAGATATAGGACTTTTGGAATTTATTGAGTAGGAAGAGTAATATGACCAGGCCTGTATTTTAGGAGTATCACCTTGGCAGTTATATGGAGGACTGATTTGAGAAGAGAGAGACTTGATTCAGAGAGAGGCATTAAAAGGCTGTTTCAGCTGTTCATGTAAAAGGTGATGAAATCCTGAACTAGAATGATAAGTGTGAGTACAGAGAAGGGCATAGATATGAAACATATTTTAGAAGTAGAATCAATGAGACAAAATTATTGAATATGTCTGATAGGGAAATGGGATGACTTAATGATGACTTTTTGGTTTTGAACCTGAATGCTTGGAAGGATGGTGGTACCCTTGATAGAACAAGAGAATTCAAAAGAAAGGTGAATAATTAGTCTGAAAGATTCATAGGGAAAGCCTCCAAGTTGAAATTTGTGGTCTTCTACACTCAGATGCTCTCTTAATTCTACAGGACATAACTGGGTTATAAATTTAAAGCTGGAAGGGGACATACAGGACTTGTAATTTAACCCCCTCACTTTGTAGTAAAAGAACAATAGTATAGAGTGATTGATTATACATGTGTCCAAGGTCATATGAAAAGTAAACAACAGTGTAGGAATTCAAATTCCAAATCCAGAGTTTTCACACTGTCTTATGAATGAATATGTTCCATGAATGAAAGTCTCCATGGGGAATCAATATATGACATTGGTGTTTTGCATTACTTTACATGTAAAACCTTAATGCAGTAAATGTAATGGTAATAGTAATAGTATGAGTTCACATACAGAGGTAAAAGATTGTGGCTTAGTCTAATAAGAACCTAAAAGTCTATATTAATAAATTAATAAAATAATAATCCAATAACCTTATCACTATAGAAATTAGATCAGTGATACCTGATAGCTACTTGAATAACCCCAAATTCATCCATAAATTACTTCACTTTTAATGTAGTATTTTGAGTAAGGTCATCTATTATGCAATATACAAATTATTAATTTGTAAAAAAATATAGAACCTATGTTCATTTCTTATCAAAAAGAAGGGAAATAGAGATCAAAATGACTCTGATTTATAATTTCCCTGCCCTTTCCTTTTCAATCCAAGAAGTACTTTAAAAATCCCCATACTTGGATATCTTTGTGAAACAAAAGCTCTTTGGATTGATTAATTAGATGAGCCTACCTCCTCTCAAGTATGAATTGCATAAAACCTCACATATATCTTTCACCATTTTTTGCAACCCACCAATTCTACCTTATTCATATTTTCTCTAAATTTAAACACACACACACACACACACACACACACACACACACACCTCCTTAAAGAACTGACATCTTTCAAATATTATCTATCGATATTTCTTTCTGAGAAAGCTTTCTATGGCTCTTTATAATTTTCCAAAAAGTGCAGGTGGCCAAATCACTTCTTTTAGAAGTACACAGATTGCTGCTCCTCAAAGCTTGTTCACTCAATGAGGCTAAATACATATCTATAAGAGATGAGACTGATACGGCGGCAAAAAAAAAAAAAAATCTTTGAAGGACCAAGCGACCAAAATAAACATGTTTTCAACTCTGCTGACATCTGGTACTTAACATGAAATGGCGATATTGAAAAATTGTGGAAAGATGCTATATTCAAAAGTTGGATTCAAATAATTACATATTAGTATCTACCAGTGTCATTAACATGGTAATATAGCAAAGATTGTTGAGTAGAATGTTCAATTTGACAAACAAAAATATCCTGAAAATAAGGTTTCATCATAGCACACTTTAGGCATGATTATTCCTTTTTAACATAACATTTGTTTGCAACAAGGGCACTTTTTTCAGTACTATGCTGGGTGGCATAGGACACACTATATGGCTGACATCCATGTAAAAACATTCTACATTGCTGGGCTCTATGGTGCTTTATTGTAATAAGGTTAAAATTACTGAGCTCATCTGGAGTCTTTGTTCTATTTATTTCCTTACAGCAAAGAATACTACTTTAAATCCAGATGAACCTTCTTTTATGTTACCATTTTCAATCTGAGCCTTGAAAGATTTCATTTAGGGCAAATTTATTATCATCTTCCCATTCAAGAGAATGCATTGTTATTAATCTGGCTTTTTTCTAATTCCAATGTAGAAGAATAGAATGGATTGAGTTTTTTTCTTAGTGATTTAAATAAAGCAAACCATCAAAATTCTTTGATCCAGAATTTTTTATATTAAATTTTATTAAAACTTATATCTTTCAGTTTTCATCTTCACCAGAAATGGTCCTTTAAGTATTTGCATATGTGAAATTCCTATGAATCTTATGACTCAGGGAAGTAGTTATTGTTTATTATTTCCATTTTACAAAGGGGGAAACAGGCAAAGAAAGGTACAGTGATTAGTCTAGAATCAGACAGCTAGTAAGTATCTGAGACAGATATAAATTCAAATCTTTCTTCCAAGTGTCTACTTTGCTACATCATCATTATTATTTGTATAATTATTACCATAATTACCATTACCTTAGTACTTTAATTCACTTTTAAGTACTTTATTTTGTTTTCATAACAGCCTTAATGCTCTGGTTGTCCAGTTGAATATATATTCACTCAATAAAAGGCTGGGACCATCTGAACAATTAAGAATAGAACTAATAGCTGATCTGGTAAGATCAGCTCAAAATACTCTATTAAGAACATATAGTATTCATATAAAAATCATTGAGGAATGGAGCCAAGATGGCAGAGAGTAGACAGGTCTTTGTCTGAGCTCTTCCTGACTTCCCTCAGATCCATACCAGATCAAGCCTCTGAATTGGTTTTGGAGTGACAGAACCAAAAATATTTGTAGTATAACAAATTTCCAGCAGAAGATATTTTGGATAAACTTTAGAAAAGGTCTGTTTTAATCAGATGGTTTGGGGGGGAGGTATTACTGCCCAGCGCAGGTACAGCACAGGGAGACCCAGGGTAGTGCAGTATGAAGAGGCCTCCCAGCATTGGGAAAATCTACTAAGAGGCTCTTATGCAAAATATGGCAGTATTGGCTATTCTCTCCTGGTTCAAAAGTCAATGGATTAGCAGACCATCTATGAGACCTCTGATGCAACCATAGAAGGCAAATAGTGAGCACCTGCACTGAAGAATAACAGGACTTGGCCAAGCCCACCCCATCCAGTATGGGAAAGAAGCCAGCAGGGCTGGATTTAGGCCAATGTAAAGCCACTGTTGCTTGTAGAGGGTGCTTGGGACAAACTCTCCTTTGCCCTATTAGCAGCCTCAACCTTTAAAAATGACCAAAAAAGCAAACAGAATTCTGACCATAGATAACTTTTATGGAGAAAGAGAAGAACAGCCCTCAAATCCTGAAGTTTGACTAAAGTCAAACTGTTCCTAAATGAAACCCCAAAGGGTGATAAGAAATGATCTCATACCTCATCTCACAAGATGATCTTGGAAGAATTTTAAAAAAAAATGATCTTTAAAAAGAGTTAAAGAAAAATGGTGAAGGGAAATAAGGACTTCATGGGAGAGTTTCAAGAAGAAAACTCCTTAAAAATAGATTTGGGGAAAATGGAAAAATAATATTACACTTTAAAAATATATTTTACAAAATGAAAAAAAAAAAACAACTCCTTGAAAAACACAATTTGTGAAATGGAAAAAAAAAACAGTGAACAAAACAACTTATTTAAAAGTTCAATTGGCCAAATGCAAAAGGAGATAAAAAACCTAATTAAAGAAAATAATTCAGTAAAAATTAGAAGTGAATAAATGGAAATAAGTGACTCAATGAGAGGTCAACAATCAGTCAAAAAACATTCTTAAAACAAAAAAAGAAGAATATGTAAAATAACTCAGTGGAAAAACAACAAACAACTAACAACTGACCTGGAAAAGAGATCAGGAGAGACAATCTAATAAATATTGGACTCTATGAAAACCATGATGAATAAAAAAGATTTAGACAACATCTTTCAAGAAGTCATCAAGGAAAACTACCCCGATGTCCTAGAATCAGAAGATAAAAGCCAATGAAAGAATTTAGCAATAACCTCCAGAAAGAGATGCCAAAAAAGAATATCATAGCTAAATTTCAGAAATATCAGATCAAAGAGAAAATATTAGAAGCAGTCAGAAAGAAACAATTTAAATATTGAGGAGCCACAATTAGGATTACCCAGGACCTAATATTATAGGATCAAAGAGGCTGAAATATGATATTCTGAAGGGCAAAGGAGCTTGGACTACAGTCAAGAATCAACTATCTAGCACAATTAAGCATTATCTTTCAGGGAAAAATATGGACACTCAATGAAATAGGTGAATTTCATTTTTTTTTGTTTAAAGGCCAGAACTGAACAGAAAATTTAGTCTTCAAATTCAGAACTCAAGAAAAGCATAAAAAGTCAAAAAGGAAAGAAAAAAAAGTTTTTTAAAAAAGGTTAAAAACGTTTGCATCTCTATATGAGAAGATGATATGTTGAAATCTTGAGAACTCTTTGTTAAGAGTATACTTAGAGGCTGTAGGTATAATTTGATTTTATTCTGATGATATGAAAAAGAAAGTAGGGGTAGAAAAGGGATTATCCTGGAAGAAAAAGAAAAAGAAGTTAAAATGGGGTAAATTACATCACATGAAGAGAAAAAAACAACCTATTACAACTGAGGGAAAGAAGTGAGGTAGATGAGCATCGTGTGAACATTTATGTTATTTGATTTAGCTCAAAATTTAATGCATATTGCTTTATAAATCATATTGGGAGAGAAAATCAGAGCAAAAGGAAGAAAAAAAAGCTATGGGAGAGATTTAAAAAAAAAAGAAAAAAAAAAAAGAAGTGAACATAGCATGTGTTGATTTACATTTAGTCTCTTTAGATCTTTTTGCCTGGATGCAGATGACATTTTCTGTCCCAAGTCTATTGGGATTATTTTGGCTCACTGAACTGAGAAGAACCAAACTTTCATAGTTGATCATCACACATTCTTGCTGTTGTTGTATACAATGGGCAAAATAACAATTCAGCTTAAAATCAAACTGCCAAGAAATTATTTTACAGAAGTAGAAAGAATAATAACAAAGTTCATCTGAAAGAACAACAGGTCAACAATTTGAAGGGAATTAATGAAAAAAATGCAAATGGAGCAGTAATCATCAAAATCATTTGGTTTTGGCTAAGAAATAGAGTAGCTGATCAATGCAATAGGTTCACAAGACACAATAATTAATGATTATAGTAATCCAGTGTTTGATAAACCCAAAGCCCCAGCTTCTGGGATAAGAATTCACCATTTAACAAAAATTGCTGAAAAAATTAGAAAATATTATAGCAGAAACTAGGCATTGACCAATACCTAACATCCTATACCAAGATAAGATTGAAATGGGTTCATGATTTAAGACATAAAGAGTGATACTAGAAGCAAATTAGAAGAATAAATTAAAGTCTACCTCTCAGGTCTATGGAGAACGAAGAAATTTGTGATCAAAGAAGAATTAAAGTACATCATGAAATATAAAATAGATAATTTTGATTATATTAAGCTAAAAGTTTTTGTACAAAGAAAACCAAAACAGATAAGATTAGGAGGGAAGCTTAAAATTGGCAAAAGATTTTACATCCAAGGGTCCTGATAAAGGCCTCATTTCTAAAATACATAGAGAATTGACTCATTTATAGGAATACAGCCATTATCCAATTGATAAACATTCAAAGAATATAAATCATGAATTTTCAGATGATGAAACTAAATCCATTATCATCGATTGTCATGAAAAAAAATGCTCTAAATCACTATTGATCACAGAAATGAAAATTAAGACAACTGTGAGGTACCACTGTACATTTCTCAGATTGGCTAAGAAAACAGAAAAAAAAATAATCATGAATTTTGAAGGGGATGTGGGAAAACTGAGACACTAAAATATTTTTATGGGAGTTGTGAACTAATCTAATCATTCTGAAGAGCTATGTGGAGCTGTGCTCAAAGGGCTATCAAATTGTTCATACAGAAGTGATATATGATCCAGCAGTGTCTTAATATTGGACTTACGTCCCAAAGAGATTAAAAAAAGGGAAAAAAACCCATATATATAAAAATGTTTGTGGTAGCTCTTTCTGTAGTGGCAAGGAGCTGGAAATTGAATGGATGCCAATCAATTGGAGAATGACTGAATAAGTTGTGATATATAAATATTATGGAATATTATTGTTCTATAAGAAATGATCCAGAGAATGATTTCAGAGAGGCCTGGGGAGACTTACACGAACTGATGCTAAGTGAAATGAGTAGAGCCAGGATCTGCCTTTTTATCTTCATCTCTAGTATATCCCTATTTCTGACAATGGCAGTTGAAAGCTTAAAAAGTCTATACATAAAAATACATAAAAAGTCATACATTTGAGATTTTCCCCAAAGTAATATTTATTTGTAGGGAAAACAAATAGATAAAACATTGGAACTAATTCTCTAAAACACAATTGTAATGTATTCTGAATAGAATTTCAATTTTGTCCTTGTGAATACATATGAACTCAGGTCCCTTTTTGAGCCTAATTTTTATAAGACATTATTAAATGTCGTATAACATTATTATTTACCCTTTGGACGTGAGTGACCATTGCCTTGGCGAAGCTATTTGTATTTTTGTTGCTGCCCTTATATTCCAGTAAATTAACCCAACATTCTTTAAAGCAAAATTTAAAAAAAATCCTACTTCCCTCCTCCTCCCAAAAAATCACCTTCTTGATAAATACTGTTTTTGTTTTTAACCTGGAGAACAGACCACAGAATAAGATTTAGGGAGAGAACTTAGAGAATTTCTATTCCAATTCTGTTATTTTATGGGTGAGATGAGTAAGAGCCAAAAGAAATCTATGGAAAGAATAGAACCCAGGTCTTTGGATTCCAAATCTTATACTCTTTGTATTATATCTTGTTTTTTGTACCAGAATTAAAGGCTGTAATATCAACTCTACATTTTTATGACACATTTATGTGAAGCATCTTAAAATCTCTCGCAATATACTTAAGGGCATATATAGATGGCTTATTCTATATATGAGATTTTTTGAGTTGTATGAATTGATTTGAGAAAGGTCATGAAGCAAGTCATTAAATAATTGAATGGAATAATTATTCTTTGCCTGAGGTAATGATATACCCTTTCTATTCCAGATTAAGTTTTTTGAAGAAATTTCCTGAAAAAATTAAGTAATGTATATTTTTAGAGAATAGACATGGTGATTTCATACGACACACACAGAAAAAAAGTAGCTACTCCTTTTTTCTTTTTTCAAGGTAAACTTTTTTATTAAAGCTTTTTATTTTCAAAACATATGCATGGATAATTTTCAGCATTTATCCTTGCAAAATCTTGTGTTCCAAATTTTTCCTTCCCTTCCTCCACCCCTTCCCCTAGATGGCAAGTAATCCAATATATATTAAACATGTGTAAATTCTTCTATATATATTTCCACAGATATCATGTTGCATAAGAAATATCAGATCAAAATTAAAAAAATGAAAAAGAAAACAAAATGCAGGCAAACAACAACAAAAAGAGTGAAAATACTATGTTGTGATCTACATTGAATTCCCGTAATCACTGTGCAGATGGCTCTCTTTAACACAAGATCATTGAAATTGGCTTGAATCATCTCATTGTTGAAGAGATCCATGTTCATCAGATTTAATCCCTGTATAATCTTGCTGTTGCCATATACAATACTAAGCATTAGTTCTTGTAAGTCTCTCCAGACCTCTCTGGAATCATCCTGCTGATCATTTCTTGTACAACTATCATAGTCCATAACATTCATATAGCATAACATATTCAGTCATTCTCCAACTGATGGACATCCTCTCAGTTTCTACTTTCTTGCCAAAAAGTAGCTATATCATGACATAATGGATCTACAACCTATACCCTACACTTTGAGGATTCCTTCTTTTTTCTGATTTATTGCTCCCAGAAGTGGAATCCGAGAAGTTCAGTATTTGAAACTCCTATGAAGGTATCTGATAGCTTTATTCATAAACACTTAGGTGCTCATGCCTCAAAGTATTGGATTTTTTATTTGCAAGTTAAAAAACAATACATTGTTAAATCTAATAGAAAGACAAGAAGGGCAGTGGGCTAAATTATATATATATAGTATTTTCTTGCTATGTTCAGAATCCTCTCCAAAGCTCCTTAATTTAGGCATTATTCCTTTTTATTTTTATTTAGTATTTTAAATAATTTTGCTGCTCATCATTAGGGTTTCATTGAATATATATCAATTGTTATGAGTTTCCTCAGCCTCTATCATATCACAGTCCTCCACAGGCTTTACTCATTTTCCCCCTAATGATTTATTTATCTCTGCTTTGCTGTTCCTCAGAAATTTTTTGTTTGTTTGTTTGTTTTTTCTCTTGGCTAATACTAATTTTTTTCTTCTTCAGAAAAGCTGACCCAAAGGCCTATTACTTTGGCATATCTTTTGGCAGCTCTTTCAGCCTTGGATAGAACGCTTCCTACCTTTTTTATTACGTAATTCAAAGGGAAACAGGCAACATCTCCATTAAGGTCAAGATTTGTTTCTTCCTATATTGTTTTACAGCAATTATCTGGAAAAGAAGTGGTTTATTTATCTTATATAAAATTTTCCTATCAAAAATCTTGATTTCTGTATGGGAAGCCTATATTTTAAATTTTAATTATATTTCTTTCAATGTCAATAAACATGAATTTTAGGCATTATGCTAACCAATAGGGATACAAAAATGGCAAAAACCATAGTCTCTGCTTTGAAGGAGTTGATAGTCCAATGAGAGAGATAACATGCAAATAACTGAATAAACATATTTTTACAAGAGTAATTGGAGAGAATCAGCAGAGGGAAGGTGCTTGCATTCAGGGAAATAGAAAAATAATTCTTATGAAAATATAGAATTTTAGCTGGAATTTGAAGGAACCCATGGGGAACTAGGTGGTACAGTAAAGACTCATCTTCATGAGTTCAAAAACAAATACAAACTGTGGGCACGTCATATAACCCTATTTGTCTTAGTCTTCTTATCTGTAAAATCACCTGGAGGGGGAAATAGGCAAGTACTACAATACCCTTTCCAAATGGGGTCACCAAGAGTTGGACACAACTGAAAATGATGTTGGATATGACAACAACAAGGGAACAACAACAGGGAAACCAGGAGACAAATGCAAGGATTCAATTCCAGATATTGAGGATAGTAAATTAGAATACATAGATTAGGGAGAGGGAATGTCTTGTGAGAGGATCAGAAAGGAGGCCAGTTTCACTGGATCACAAAGTACATGGAAGTGAGTAAAGTACAAGAGACTAAAGTTAGGAAAAGAATAGGTTATGAAGAAAATTTAATGCCAAAAATGAAATTTTATATTTGATGCTGGAAGTAGGGAACCACTGGAATTTATTAAATATATTTTATTTTACCTTTGTATTTAAACTATATTTCATTTTCACATAGTTGCTTGGGGAAATTTTTGATTTTCTTTCTGTAGTATTTTTTATGAGTTTGTTAGAAATTTTTGTTACTCTTATTTTTTTTTCCTCAGTGATTAGAACATTGTGGATAATTAAAAGCATCATTGTTTTACTCACCAAAATATTATATAGACCAATGTGTGCTTCAGACGTACTGTATTGATTTAATCACAAAACATCTTACCACAAAAGTGCCATTTTGTACTATAAAAAGTTGAATGGCTTTTCCCATGCTGTTAATGTTGCAACCTTCCACCCAATCAATATTTAGTTAACGGCTTACAGAAATGATGGTAAACTCCATTCTTCACTATTATTTTACATAATGAAATATTAAACCATTTTTTGAAATATAACCAGGTTTCCGTTGCCGATTTAATGTGACAAGATAGTATTTTATACCATTTTTTATTAGCAGTATAATAAATGATGAGTAATAAATTCAAATGGAGTACAGACAGAGTCAGGCTGTCAGAAGAACCAGCTGGCTTTGTCTAGTAGTTAGAGCATTGAATTGGCAGTCTAGACACATACAGCTTCTGCACTTCATTCTGCCAGCAAAAGGCCAAAATTTTAGGGAATATAGTAATTTCCTTTTGTCTACATGACACTGTATTTTGCATTTGCCTCTCCTTTCTTCTAGATGTTAAAGCATTTTGGACTACAGAAGTTTTCTTAAAATTCAGCAGACTTGTGTCTGAATTTCTCTTCTGGTACTAGATTTGTAAGCAGAGAAATTATTCTTTCTAAGCATCAATTTATATATCTGTAAAATGGGAACAATAATATCTATATTAAGTCCTAAAAATTCCTTTTATGAAAAAAAATCACATGAAATGAATAAAATGGCTTTGTAAAGCTTAAGGTGCTATCATCATCATTATTATTAGTCCTTTCATTTCATGTTAATTCCTAGGTAGATCAGATTATTCTATTTTTTAAAATCTCATTTTACTTATTAGAATAATTGTTGTTGTTCAGTCATTTCAGTCATATCCAACTCTTTACGACCCAGTTAAGGTTTTCTTGGCAAAGACACTGGACAGATTTGCCATTTTCTTCTCCAGCTCATTTTACAGGTGAGGAAATTGAGGCAAATAGGATTTAATGACTTGCCAAGGATTGCACATTAGAAAGTATATAAGGTCAGACTTAAACTCAGGAAAATGAGTCTTTCTGAGTCCAGGCCCAGCACTTTATCCACTGTACCACTTAACTATCCTTTTAGAATAATTAAATACCTTCTATTTCCCAGTACTTTAATGTCTATGCTTGAAGTTGCGTTTCAACATATTCTCATACCCAGGTTGTTATTTTTCCTTCATTCTTGAAGAGGGCCATGAATTAGGGAGGAGATTCCATGACATAGAGTGAACTGAATTTAAGTAAGGAAGGGCTGGGCAAGGTCTCCTGCTTCACGTTCCCCTCCAGAGGCCTCTGGGTCCAGTGGACAGACATAAACAAGATTGCTAGAGATGGGCTTGGCCTTTTTAAGCTAAAGTTTTCAACAGGTCTCAGTTTGCCTAAGGTATACCTATTCAGTGATTAAGACAAGGTAACAACTGAAGCAAAGAATCTCTTCTTTCACCTAGTCCAAAAAAATCTAAATGAATGAATGAATGAATGAATCTGGGAGGGGAAGAACCTCAGGGTTTTTGGCCAAAGTGAAAATTATTGCTATTTACAATCAATCTGAGTCAATCAGGACCCAATGATGACCTAAAGGCTTGGCCTAGAATCTGCAGTTGGATAGCAACAGTGAACAGAGACCAGGAGAGATCTGAGTTTAATGACAAACATGACCTTAGTACTGACTGTATGTATAAATGCTTGTGTGTGTGTGTGTGTGTGTGTGTGTGTGTGTGTGTGTGTGTTTATTCTTATTTTACTCAGCCACTCATTTGTTTAGGCATTCAGCAATTTTCTATTTGTTGCCCCATATCACTCAATAGAATTGAAATCACAGCAAATTTATTTGTGTAAATAAATAGCAGCATCCTAGAGCCTTATTGTTGGTGATACTAAACTGCTATTTCACATTAAATATGGTACATAAGTGCCACTAAGGAAAATGGGAACAGGAGCTATTTCTGGCAGCATCATGTCATACCACTTTCATATGTACTGAGACAATTCTTTAATTTCTTTGCTGATCTTCCTTTTGTTTTGTAAGATTCTTTATTGAAGCTGTAAAAAAAAAAAAAAAACAAAACAGCTTAACATCATAGAGTATCTATTTTTTCCTGTGTTCAAATAGTGCCTCAAATCTTATATGATTGTGGGTAGTATTAGTTTCTCCAAATGGATACTAATAATTCTAAAATTTAAATCTCACTATGTGGAAATAATGAGGAAAGGTCTTAACAAGTATAAAAAGATGTTAAAAATCATATTATGTAAATATGAGTTATTATTATTATTATGCTATTAAGGCTCCACACAAATGGGAACTTGATAAACAGATGCTAAGTCATTTCTCAACCAGTGTTCTGAAAGATATGTCAGCTTACATAACAAACACTTGATATTGTTCATTTATTTCTTGCAACATAAATGTGGAAAATCCTATTTCTAACAATTTGTAATTGCAAAATCATTAAATGAATTCCACTAAAAAAGAGGATATTTATGTATACATGTTTATATATATAAACATTCTATGATTAAAAAGGATAAGGGGATCCAAAATATAGTCTCAAAAATCTATTTTGTACCTGATGATATATAACTGAGAATCACTGATGCTTGTTCACTGATCACTATTGTGCTAAACAGTGTATATATGTTAGGAAATACCTTAAGATTTCTGAAATACTTTAGAAGAGAGCATATTTTGTCTCTCTTTCTCTTCAATTGCCATCTTCTCCCATCCTTCAGTTGCCCAGTGGCCTTGAGCTCTCACTATCAAAACAGCAATGAATCTTATATCAATCATTTATCCTTTTACTGAAATTCATTCATTGTTAACTCTCTCAGACCTATTTTAAGCCTTTTATCTCTAATTGTGGAATGAAAGGCTTTGTCTCTTGTTAAAAGAATTTCAGGCTTGAGCAAGCAGGTAGAAGGAATTTCTGTGTGTGTGTGTGTGTATATGTGTCTGTGTGTGAGTGTGTGACAAAGCCGGTGGGGGAGTGTCAATTATGTGGCTTCCCATTACACTGGATATTCCACTATGACTAGCCCTGAAGGTCAACCAGCTAATTCAAGTTATAGGGTCCCCTGGCTGTTTATGTGAGTGTAAGATCAAAAGAGGGTGGCTTCCTCCAGAATTTCTTCCTAGTCTTCTGGTGAGAATAAGCCTGGCTATACCAGTTATGACTTTTAGACTACTAGGAGCTCCTGAGATTGCTGTTGTTATTCAGTTGTTTTGTTCATGTCTACATGTTCATTACCTAATTTGGGGTTTCTTACTCTAGATTCTGGCATGGCTTACCATTTCCTTCTTCAGCTCATTTTAGAGATGAGTAATTGAGGCAAAGAGGTTTAATTGACTTACCCAGGGTCACACAATTAGGTCTATGTCTGAGGTCATATTTGAACTCAGAAAGATGTGTCTTTTTTATTTCAGGCCTGGCATTCTATCTACTATGCTGGGTAGTACAGTTTTCCCAATCTCCTAGGATTAGAGAAGTATATATACAAGCACTAATGACTTCTTCCAGCTACATATAAGACTGAGGTTTTTTGTTTTATGGATGTCCACTGAAATGGTCGTTTTTGTCCCTTTCCTCTTTCTTCTTTAGCTCAACCAAAATTGTGTATTATTTTGTGCATTCCCTTAACCCTATCATATCCATTTCTCAAGATTATAAGATGCTCAGTACCTATTTTAAATTTTTTTTCTTGAGAAGTAAGAATATTATTGACTGAGAAAAGCTTTATATACAATAACAAATCTATAATTGCACTTTTCAGCAACATGACTTGCAATTCATCTATACCCTTTTATTCTGTGTGACTCTTATCCATGAATTCCCATCCTTGGGAATCCTTGAAAGAGGATCTTCCCTTTATGATAAAAGCCTTCTTTCTGGTTTGCTTATCATTACATAGTACATTGCAAAATAGTTCCAAGTTATTTTCCAAGTCTTTGGTTTCTATTTACCCTTAATATATAAATAAAATATCAATCATTTAGTAAAATCAGTCTTCAATATTGACTCCTCTCATTTAGTCCAATTGTCATCACATTTTTGTTATTTTTGGCAGCATTTCTACTTCATTGTATAGTACTCCTGAAATTGTAATGTTCTGCGTGTGAGGATATCACATTTAGATTTCTCAGACCTAAACTGATGTTTATGCATAATCTTAAAACATTTGTCCCTTTTCATTCTTGCTACTTATTCATTGGAGAAGCTGAAGGGACTAAAGATCCATTTTCTTCTTTTTTAAGTTGTGGTCCACAAAGAACTCATACTCAAGTAACCAGAAAAATAGTGGTTAGCATCATCATTTGTAACTTGACTGGTCCTCAGAAAGAAAGCATCATCTCTTGATTAGAGAAATTAGCAGAGCTTATTCTCTGGGTGTGTGTCCTTTGATGACTCTGAGTCTTCTCCATGTCACAATAAGACAGCAGAGTGAGTCTTTGTAAATGTTCTAAATTGTATATTCAACATGTCCCCCAAAACTTAGTGCAGTTGTTATGAAAGCTTAAAAGGGATATTCTACTTTATCAGAAAACTTTAAGTTCCAATCATTTAAATGAGAGATCTCAGTGTAATTTTATTTTCTTTATTATTTCATTTACCCTGTGTTTTTACAATCCTTAAAATAAGAAAATTCTTCCGAATTTTTAAACTAAATAATTAATATGGCATTTTAGGGCTACCTCCTAATCTTTTCTCTATACTTGAAGGATGTTATTGAATCTTTCTTAAGATTTTTCTAGGTTAAATTAATTCAGGTTCCTGGACCTTTCATTTGAATTCATTCATCAAGTTTTTAAAAACCAGCTTCTTGCATTTTTCTGACTCTTCTGTGCTCCCAATATGAGTTTTTTTTAATGTAAGATCGCAAAATAGGCAAAGTCATCTATAAAGTGTAAAAAACTGTATAATACTGATCAAAGGATCAGGATTATCAGATAGTTCCTAAGTGTTGTATTTCTCTTCATTTTTTTTGTAAACTAATGTTAATTCATGATCAGCTAGGATCCTAGAGATCAATTTTTACTCTCCCCTTGCTCTTCCTCAATTATATCCATCTCTCATCTGATGAGCAAATTACTGCCTCTTGGGGGACTGTGATCCAGATTCTTTTGGCTTTGACTTTGTGCTTGCTTTGAGGGTATCTATCCAGGGAATAAGTGGCTATACTTGTGAAAAATTGAGACTTTTCTACTAAGCAATGGGCTTCAAGAATGCAGAGGAGGACATTGAAAAGATAGAACTTACTTGGAGGAGTCTAGGAAACTTAGTCTTGGGCTTCATTGGGGGCATTTGCATTTCTTGAAATAGATATTTAGGATCTGTGTCTGATTTTTATAAGCAACTAAATCAGTTTTAACTATATAAAACAAATGTTGCTTATTACATTAAAAACATTCAATGAATTCAACATCTTGTCCATTATCCAGCACAGACTAGACCTTGACAGATAGATACTTCACTAAATGTCCATTTCTGATATTTAAGGTTTAAATGTGGTCTACCACAGGCATAGGAAATCTTGGTTGTTGGTGACTCGATACAGATTGTCTTTTAAAGTGTGTGTGTATGTGTGTGTGTGTGTGTGTGTGTGTGTGTGTGTGTGTGTACATATTAACTTGTACATCATGTTAGGAAAAAAGACTTACCTCGATAATAATGAAAGATAATATAGAACTAAGTAAGCAAAAATGAAAAATTATAAGAAATATAGAATAATAATCATAGTAATTTATACCTTAATCAATAGAATGATTAGACATACATATAATCAAATGAGTTGTAATTTTATTTTGTTACCACACTAAATTGGTCACACATATTCATAATTTACATTTCTTTCATTCAAACAGCATAGGTACATAGTTTGGTTATACAGCCACAACTTAAAGGAGAAATTGGTGGAGAACAAGTTTAAAAAGAATCAACAAGATTGCTGATGGAAAAAATAAAACTAAAAAAAAAATCCAACAACAACTAGATTTTTTTGAATCATATTACTGTATATAAGCCCTTTACTTAAATCCTATTGTGATGCTACTGTGGCATGATATCTTGGGTTCTCAAAAATCTAAGCACCAACTCATGAGCAAGTCCCTAATAAGCTAAAAAAGCTCTAAGTATGAGCCCAATAATAATAATAAAGACCAGCATAGTGCAGCTCAGAAAAGATCACATCCATGCTATTTACTAGCTGTTGATTTTTTTTTCCTTTGGTCAGGAAGCTAAAAATAATTCATGAAGACTTTGTTGCAAAGGCAAGAAAAAGCCCATTACTTAGTAGACAAGTCTCAATTTTTCACAAGTATAGATTACATAAAGATATAGTAGCTCTTTCAGAATATTGAAGATCCTATGGTGAAAATTCACAAAATAATTTACCCAAGGTATTATACATGTGTCAAGATTTGGGGGTCATATGTATCATTGTTTGGGTCTAAAAATTGTTATTTAAAATTTTTTTCACATTTAACAGTCATTAATGGGGGAGTAATTGATACAAGTTATTCTTTAGGATTTGGTTTTTGAGGTAAAAGTCGGGGTGAGATAACCTAATATTTTTGATAACTTTAAAAACTACCAAGTATAGGGTAAAAGTTATAGATAGGCTAGTTTATATCTTTATCTCCAAAATACTTGATAGCTTATCCACATTGCTCTAGAATGTGCAAAGCACATCAAGCAAATAATTACTATTCTTTCTGTACTTCTTTAAAACTACGACCATTTGTGGGGAAAAAAAAAATTGACACTAAATATATCCTCCCACAAATTAAAAGTACCTTTCAAAGGTCAAGAATCTTAAATTTGCAAGTAGTATTCACTGGTCTAATATGATAGAAATATGAATAGCAAAATTAAAGATCAAATTTATATCTATTTTTTTTCATATATTTGAAGCACAGTAAAAAATTTAAGTACAATTTGGGTGTTCAGTGACACAAGGTACATTGCCATAACTTTAGGGATATTATAAAGAAAGAAGGTACATTTTCTCCTTTTTGAAACATTGCATTATATAATTTTACTTACCCAAACAAATATCATTTACAAAAATTAGGTCAATAAGTTTCTAACATCTATAAAAATGGATTTTTCTTATTAAATACAAGAATTTAAAAAATTGGTACCTAAACAAGAAAGGGGGGAAAATGGAATGAAAGCTGAGATGTAACACCTAAAATTGGAGCCTTTTGTTAGGGTCTTCATATGCTTCTCTCCCTCTATCATATACTACTGGAGTTACAGGTCCCATTCCTCTGGGGCTCTGTCCACCTACAGGACCTTAACATTTTTGTAGGAATAGCAAAGGTTTGGAGAAGTCCAAAAGGAAAAAGAATACAAATAATGAAAGGACTAGAAAAAATATTTTAAAATTTGGTCTCCTTTCGTCTTGAGATCAGTGAGCAGAGGGTTGGTTGAATCAGAAGTTTGAAGAGTGATTTTCAGGAGGATGTTGACCAGCTGTTTTCCATTTCCATTGGAGAGCGAATAAGAGGAAATGGATTCAGGATGTTACTGAAATAAGTGTTAGGAAGTCAAGGAGGGTTTTATTTTCCTGAATATCTTTAAACACAGGAAAGAAAATTAAGGAGGGGCAGTACTTTGGGTACAATCCTAAATAGTACAATGGATTAAATGATCCCCTGAATTCATCTTCCATCACCAGGATTCTGTCAATCAATGATATGAAACAGCATTGAACTTCTTAAAAGTCACAGGACGTATTTTAAGTAACTAATTTGTTAGTGAATTAAAGGAAACTGATGAGTGGCTGGCAAAAGAAGGCTGTCTCCTGATGTTCTGAAAGCAAATCCAGTTAAGAGGGTCAGTACATCTCTAATTATAATGGTGCTGTTAACACCACTGTAATTAAAGCCTGTATCTGCATTTCCATTACCAACTGATGTTTTTCATGGGTTGTAACTCAGCTGTAAAGATTCAATCTGGGCTGAAAGTTGGCAGATAAGGTCTCAGGAGGGGAGGGCACAAGAGAGAAAATTTTTATTATTTATTTATTTACTTACAGTACTGTCAACCACACTAGGTTCTTATGAGGCAATAATAAATAATACATGGTCTCAGAATTAGTATGCATATCAAATAATCACTCACCTGAAATGTCATAGTCTTTCTGAAAAAGATCATTTAAGTCTTCTAGGTAAGGAATACACATCATGAAATGACTGCTTTTAAATGTAGTAAACAATGTTTGTTTTTAAAGAGCTTAATATTATATTTAGATGCTGCTAAAAACAGATCATGGAGTTCTTAAATATTTATTTCCTCAAGAAATTTAAATGGCTCCAATGAAGCTGCCAGAATTCTCTAGCACAGTGGGGTGATCTGGGTACATGTTTAGATCATTTTTTATTTTCAGGCTCCCTTGATAGATATCTTTAATCTAAATTTCCTCAATTCTTTGTTAGTGCTATTTTCACATGCTTATTAATAGAGTCATATTAAACTCATTTTGGATGGTTACCTTTATCATATACAACTTCTTATTTTGTACTCTGAAATATAAAGTATATAGTTAAGGATTGAAAACAGAAATGTATAAGCTGCTTCCTCTTTCCCCCTAAAATTTAATTCAATTATTTGCAGTTCAATTCCACCAAAATAATAAATAAATAAGTAAGTAAAGCGTCTATTCACTTGAAGAAATACAAAGTTTATATGAAATAAGAGAAAAAAAAATATGAGGGTGAAAAGGAGGATAAATTGTATGAACAGCAAAGGATAATCAATGGGTAAATTAGTTTCTAGATCCTGTCACAAAATCCAGTGAAGGCATTTTTTTTTTTTTTTTTTAGGTTTCAATAGTTCCTGCTCCATTTTTTTGGATAATAGCTTTTTATTTTTAAAATACATGCAAACATAGTTTTCAACATTTACCCTTGAAACACAAGGTTTTCCTTGTGTTTCAAATTTTTCTCTCTTCTTTCCCCCCTTCCCTTAATCTAGATAGCAAATAATTCAATATGTGTTAAACATGTGCAGTTCTTCTATACATAGTTCCACATTTATGATGCTGCAAAAGAAAAATCAGATCCTCATAGTCCTCTTTCTGCAAGCAGGTGGAACTACTCACAAGTCTATTGGAAGTAGCCTGAATCACCTTATTATTGAAAAGAGCTACATCCAAGTTGATTATCATATAACCTTGTCATTGCTGTGCAAAATGTTCTCTTGGTTCTACTCACTTCACTTAGCATTAGTTCATGTAAGTCTCTCTAGGTCTTTCTGACATCATCCCTCTGACCATTTCTCATAGAACAATAATATTCTATAACATACATATATTGTAACTTATTCAACCGTTCCTCAACTGATGGGCATCCACTCAGTTAATGAAGGCAAGTAATCTTTTTGGGCTGTATGTCATGGACCATTTTTGCAATTTAGTAGTTTATAGACCTGTTTTCAATGTAATGTTTTTAAATTCATAAGATAACATTCATTTGATTACAAAAGAAATCAAATATATTGAAATAAAAGTTATAATATTATTCATTCATTATTTATGTATTTATTTTAAAAGGAACATATTCAAGGAGTTTGGTAAAGAATTTCTACCTGAGTAGCTAAAAATAGAATCAAATGAAAAATTCAATTCTGTAGATATTTACTAAATGCCTATGTGCAAAACACTATGCTAAGCAGTAGGGATACAAAAAGAGACAAAAGACTTGCATTTCATGAATATAAGCAAAATTTCTCTTTCTGTATATTATTTTGTTCAAGCATCCTGCAATCCAGATAAACTAGACTGCTTGTTATTCCTTATACAACACATTCTATCTGCAATCTCCTTTCCTTCACATGAATTAACTCATACATAAAATACCCTTTGGAATTCTTATTGTTGCTATTTATTCATTTAAGTTTTGCCTGACTCTCTGTGACACCAGCAGGGCTTTTCTTGACAAAGATACTATACTGGTTTGCTATTTCTTTCTCTATCTCATTTTATAGATAAGGAAATTGAAGTGAAAGATTAAGTTACTTTACCCATAGTAACATCTTGAAGTGTCTGAGATCACATTTCAACTCATATTTTCTTGACTCCAGATGCCTAACCACCACACTACCAACTGCTTTGGGTTCTTTAGGGTTTTTTCAACACTCAAGTTAAATGCCCCACCCAGGGGAGATTCAACATGGCAAGAAAAGCAATGATTTGTCTGTATTGTCCTCAGAATGCCTCTGAGCATCCTTAAATAATGCCATAAAACAATTCTTGGAACAGACGAACCCACAAAAAGACAAATTAAAATAATTTTTCAGCCAAAGACAACTTAAGTTAGCAGGAAAGGTCTGTTACAACTGAGTGAGAGTAGAATACAATCCACTAACAAACCAAGAGCATCCTTGGGAGCCATTGACTCATCAGCACCAAGATCAGCTTCATTTAGAAATCTCAGATGGTAAGCAGGTAGAACAATAAAATTACAGAATCAGAAAAATATTACAGGGGCCTCTCTTTAGTATTGAAGTAGGATTCTGTTGCTTTATCCATACTTTTATCTGGGTTACGGTACTGGGTGGCAGTCCCAAGGTGAGGAAGAGCACTCTGGAGCACATTGAAACTGACAGCCACACTAGACCAGAGATCGTCCTAACAGTTCCATGGCAGGATAAAAAGTACATCTGGATGCTCACAAAGCAAAGCACAGGCAAAGCAAGGAGTAAACACACTTCTTCTTAAATTATATCACGTTGCAATAATTATAAATTTACAGGTCCTTAGAAACATTTCTGTAAATAGCTTCACAAACCTCTGAAACTCAGGACACCCTGGAAACAGAGCTCTACTTTAATAAATAGTTAAAAATCAAGTAATAAACTGGGGAAAATGAACAAACAACAGAAAAAATTCTGACTTTAGAAAGTTACTGTGGTGGCAAGGAAAACCAAAACATATACTCAGAAGATAACAAAGTTCCTACATTCCAAAACTTCCTACATTCCAAAACTTCCTAGAAAAATAGAATTTTGTGTCAAGTATTGGAAAAGCTCAAAAGGGATTTTCAAAATCAAGTATGAGAGGTAGAGGAAAATTTGGGAACATTAATGAGAGTGATGCAAACAGACATGAAAAAAATGAGTCAACAACTTAGTAAAGGAGACAAAAAAAATTGAAGAAAATATGACCTTAAGAACATAGTAGGCTAAATAGTAAAACACATACAAAAAGCCAGTGAGTAGAAGAATGCTTTAAAAGCAGAATTAACCAAATAGAAAAGGAGGCAAAAAATTCATTGAAAGAAAAAAAAAAAACTTAAAAAAGTGGAATTGTAGTTTCCCTCAAAAACACATGAAAACAGGCTTCTGAGCAGAGACTGATGGAATGAAACCATTCTCCAGCTCAAGACAGACTGAAAAAACTTAAAGGTCAGTCTTACTGTGGTGAAAAGGGTGTTCAGCCCAGGTCAGACAGACTATGGGAAAGCCAATAAGAGAGACAATCCCAGCAAATCAGTAACTAAGACTCTCAGTTCTGATTCAGAAAACAAATCAGTAGGGCAGCTTCCATTCCCAACTCAGAAGGCAAACTCTGGAAGGCCAAGCTATTTTAAGAACAGAGCATGCAAAGCAATCCCCTACTAACACAAGGGCCCCTGTGCTCAAAGCCAAGGCTCAGAGCTGAACAGGAAGCATGGGACCCCAGAAGCAGAGCTCAACCTTAAAAGAAAAAAAAAAAGAAATATTAAAATAAAAGGAAAGAAAATAAGCAAGAAACAGAAAGGAACCTTGACCATAGAAAACTACTATGGTGAGAGGGCAGACCAAAACACAAACTCAGAGAAGACAGAACATCCACAGAAGAAATTTCAACAAGTGAGATAAATTAGGCTCAAGTCCAAAGAGGCTTCTTAAAAATGCTCAAAAATACTTCGAATAGCAAATAAGAAAGGCAGAAGAAAAAATGAGAAAAGAAATGAGAAGTATCCATGAGAGAGTCAACAATTTGGAAAAGGAAGGAAAAGATTGTCTGAAGAAAACAATGTTTTACACAGTAGAACAAACCAAATGGAAAAGAGATGTAAAAGCTAACAAAGAAAATCACACATTAAAAACTAGAACAGGGCAAATGGAAGCCAATGACTTTGTGAGACAGCAAGACTCAGTCAAATAAACTAAAAAGAATGAAAAAAAAATTGAAGAAAATATGAAATACATTATTGACAAAACAGTTGAGCTAAAAAATAGATTCAAAAGAGACAACATAAAAAATTATTACCAAAAAAAAAAAAAAAAAAAGAGCCTGGATAGCATTCTACAAGAGGTCATTAAGGAAAACTGCCCCACTATTTTAGAAACAGAGGAGGAAATACTGATTGAATGAATCCACTGATCACCTCTGGAAAGAGATCCCAGAAGGAAAACCCCAAGGAACATCGTTGGGAAACACCAAAACTATGATCTCAAACAAAAAAGTACTGCAAGCTGCCAAACAAAAACAATTCAAATATCAAGAAACAACAGTCAGGATTACCCAGGATCTGACAGCTTCTACAATAAAGGAGCAGAGGGCCTGGAATGCCATATTCTGGAAGGGAAAGGACCTGGGATTACAACCAAAAATTATCCAGCCAGACTCAGCATCATCTGTCATCAGAGAAGATGGAACTTCAATGAAGAAAGAGACTTTTAATCATTTCTATTGAAAAAAGCAGAATTAAACAGGAAATTTAATCTATTAAACAAAGGACTCAAGAGTAGCAGAGATCCACACCTTTAGCAAAGTTGCAGGATACAAAATAAACCCACATAAGTCATCAGCATTCTTATATATCACTAACAAAACCCAACAGTTAGAGTTACAAAGAGAAATTCCATTTAAAGTAATTACTGATTGTATAAAATATTTAGGAATCTATCTATCAAGGGAAAATCAGAAACTTTATGAGCAAAACTACAAAACACTTAACACACAAATTAAGTCTGATCTAACCAACTGGAAAAATATTAAATGCTCTTGGATTGGGTGAACAAATATAATAAAGATGACAATACTACCTAAACTAATCTATTTATTTAGCGCTATACCAATCAGACTCCCAAAAAACTATTTTGATGACCTAGAAAAAATAACAACAAAGTTCATATGGAAAAACAAAAGGTCAAGAATTTCAAGGGAATTAATGAAAAAAAAACATCAAATGAAGGTGGCCTAGCTGTACCAGATCTAAAATTATATTATAAAGCAGCAGTTACTAAAACCATCTGGTATGGGCTAAGAAATAGACTAGTTGATCAATGGAATAGGTTAGGTTCAAAGGACAAAACAGCCAATAACTTTAATAACCTAGTGTTTGACAAACCCAAAGACCCCAGTTTTGGGGATAAGAACACATTATTTGACAAAAAAATGCTGGGAAAATTGGAAATTAGTATGGCAGAAACTAGGCATTGACCCACACTTAACACCGTACACCAAGATAAGGTCAAAATGAGTTCATGACCTAGGCATAAAGAATGAGATTATAAATAAATTGGAAGAGCATAGGAAGTTTACCTCACTAATTAGCTCTCTTTATGGGGAGAGGGAGGAATTTATGACCAAAGAAGAACTAGAGATCACTATTGACCACAAAATAGAAAATTTTGATTATATCAAATTGAAAAGTTTTTGTACAAACAAAACAAATGCAGACAAGATTAGAAGGGAAACAATAAACTGGGAAAACATTTTTACAGTCAAAGGTTCTGATAGAGGCCTCATTTCCAAAATATATAGAGAACTGACTCTAATTTATAAGAAATCAAGCCATTCTCCAATTGATAAATGGTCAAAGATAGGAACAGACAATTCTCAGATGAAGAAATTAAAACTATTTCTAGCCATATGAAAATATGCTCCAAATCATTATTAATCAGAGAAATGCAAATTAAGAAAACTCTGAGATACCACTACACACCTGTCAGATTGGCTAGAATGACAAAGAAAGATAATGGGGAATCTTGGAGGGGATGTGGGAAAACAGGGACACTGATACATTGTTGGTGGAATTGTGAACACATCCAGCCATTCTGAAGAGCAATTTGGAACTATCCTCAAAAAGTTATCAAACTGTGCATACCCTTTGATCCAGCAGTATTTCTACTGGGCTTATACCCCAAAGAGATACTAAAGAAGGGAAAGGGATCTGTATGTGCCAAAATGTTTGTGGCAGCCCTGTTTGTAGTATCTAGAAACTGGAAAATGAATGGATGCCCATCAATTGGAGAATGGTTGAGTAAATTGTGGTATATGAACATTATGGAATATTATTGTTCTGTGAGGAATGACCAGCAGGATGAATACAGAGAGGACTGGCGAGACTTACATGAACTGATGCTAAGTGAAATGAGCAGAACCAGGAGATCATTATACACTTCAACAATGATACTGTTTGAGGATGTATTCTGATGGAAGTGGATCTCTTCGATAAAGAGAGCTAATTCAGTTTCAATTGATCAAGGATGGATAGAAGCAGCTACACCCAAAGAAAGAACACTGGGAAATGAATATAAACTACTTGCATTTTTGTTTTTCTTCCCGGGTTATTTCTACCTTCTGAATCCAATTCTCCCTGTGCAACAAGAGAACTGTTTGGTTCTGCACACATATATTGTATCTAGGATATACTATAACCTATTTAACATGTAAAGGGCTACTTGCCATCTGGAGGAGGGGGTGGAGGGAGGGAGGGGAAAAATCGGAACAGAAGTGAATGCAAGAGATAATGCTGTAAAAAATTACCCTGGCATGGGTTCTGTCAATAAAAAGTTATTAAAAATATATATAGAGAGAGAGCCTAGACTAGCTCTCTAGAGGATCTCAGGACCAGCCCATTACTGAAAAAGTGATGAAGGCAGAAGAGCCATCATGAGGCTAGTCAAGTTTTCTTTTTTCTGTGGCTGAGTTTGCCCCAGTTTATATACTCTATACAATTAAATCAATTCACCATGCTGAGTATAAACCAATCATTATATCACTAGGGAACCATTATTTGTTGTAAGATTAAATCAATCATACTGAACTGGAGAACTATTAATCACCATGCTAAATTAGATAATCATTGTCTTATCAATTCCACTGAGTTAATACCTTGTAAGAATCCTTGCCTCAAGGAGACAAGACAACCACAAGGATCTTTATCTTGAGTCTATCATTCAGCCTCTAATCCTCTCTCTTCTCTATCTCTGTTTTTCCTCCCAGATCTCTTAACTCTTATACTCTATTATAAGTACATTATCATAGGTATCAAACTTGTAGAACTATACTAAGTACTAAGTATATGTAAACTAGAGAATTATTATCTCAGTTCCACTGAGTTAACAGCTTGTTGTAAGACTATTTGTTTCAAGTACACTTGGTCCTCTACAAAGAATGACACTATAAACAAACTAGAAGAACATAGGATAGTTTACCTCTGAGATCTGTGGAGGAGTAAGGAATCTGTCCCCAAAGAAGAACTAGAGATCATTATTGATCACAAAATAGATAACTTTGATTATATTAAGTTAAAAAGTTTTTGTACAAGCAAAATGAATGCAGACAAGATTAGAAGGGGAGCAATAAACTGGGAAAATATTTTTATATTCAAAAGTTCCAATAAAGGCCTCATTTCTAAAATATATAGAGAATTGACTCAAATTTATAAGAATTCAAACCATTCTCCTATATATATATATGGGAGAAAATAGGATGGAAGGAAATACAGAGCTCTTGATCATAACTGTGAATGTGAATAGGTGAACTTTCCCATAAAACAGAAACTAATAGCAGAATGGATTAGAAACCAGAATCTTACAATATATTGCTTAAAAAAGCATATTTGATACAGAGAGGTATATACAGAATAAAGGTAAAAGATTGGAACATAATTTTTTTTTATGCTTTAGCTGAAGTAAAGAAAACAGGGGTAGCAATTCTGTTTTTTTTTTTTTTTTTTTTTTTTTTTTTTTTTTGCTGAGGCAGTTGGGGTTAAGTGACTTGCCCAGGGTAACACAGCTAGGGAGTGTTAAGTGTCTGAGGCTGGATTTGAACTCTGGTCCTCCTGACTTCAGGACTAGTGCTCTATCCACTGTGCCACCTAGCTGCCCTAGGGGTAGCAATTCTGATCTCAGATGATGCAAAAGTAAAAATAGATGTTATTGAAAGAGATAAGGAAGGAAAGTACATCTTGCTAAAGAGTAGCATAAACAAAGAAATCGTAACACCAAACATGAATCAAATGGTAGAGCAGCCAAATTTCAGAGATTTTAAGTCAGTTACAGGAGGAAATAGACAGCAACACTATATTAGTGGGGGACTTCAACCTTCCCTCTCAAAATTAGACAAATCTAACCCCAAAATAAACATAAAAGAAACTAGGGAGGTTAACAGAATTCTAGAAAACCTACATATGTTAGACCTCTGGAGAAAATTGAATAGGTACAGAAAGGAATACATTTTTTTCTTGCCAGTGCTATAAAACTGTGTATACCCTGTGACTTAGTAGTGCCATTACAGAGTCCATAACCCAAGGAAATCATAAAGGAGGGAAAAGGACCCACATGTGCCTTAATGTTGGTAACAGCTCTTTTTATGGTAGCGAAGAATTGGAAAATGAGTAGATGCCCATCAATTGGTGAAAGACTGAACAAGTTGTGGTTTAATAAGATAATGGACTATTATTATTCTATAAAAATAATATACAAGCTGATTTTAGAAAGGCTTGGAAAGATTTACATGAAGTGATACAGAGTGAAATAAGCAGAATCAGGAATACATTGTACACTGCAACAAGCAAGAATGTGTGATGATCAGTTATAAGAGACTTGTTTCTTCTAAGTGGTTCAATGATTCAAAGCAATCCCAATCGACTTTGGACAGAAAATGCCATTTGCATCCAGAAAAAGAATTAAGGAAACAGAATGTAAATCAACACATGCTTGTAATATTCTCTCTAAAAATGTAATGTTCTCTGTTGAGGTTTTCTTGGGGTCTCTGGGACCAGACTTCCTTTCAATTCAGAAATCACTACAGGAGTACAGCCAGGTGTTAAAGTCCAAATCCTTTATTGGCTCCTTCAAAGTCTTATCTCCTTCACTAGGGGCTTGGCTAGTTTTCCGGGGGCCTTCGGGAGTCTTGATTTCAGTGGAGAAGCAAAGGAGGAGAGCCTGCCACCAAGGTCATGTGAGGTGGGATGAATCTGTCTGAGACCACAGGTTTGTGCTCCAGCCTTTAGCCGCCAGCCTTCTGTCTGTTTGTCTCTGAATCTCTGAATCTCCCTGGCTGAGGCTTCTAGCTTATATGCTACATATTGAGTACAAACCAATCATTACATCACTAGGAAACCATTATTTGTTGTAGGATTAAATCAAAGCTAAACTAGATTTAATCATTGTCTCCTCAGTTCCACTTAGTACCTTATTTCAAGTTCTGGCCCATAACATCTCCTTGTAGGATTAAATCAATCATACTGAACCATGCTAAATTAGATAACTATTATCTCTATCAATTCCACACTGACTTAGCACCTTGTACGTATCCTTTGTTTCAGATTCAGAGTTCTGGTCCATAACACATGCTATGTTCATTTCTATTTTCTGTTTTTTTTTTTTTTAATCTTTCCCATGATTTTTCCCTTTTGCTCTGATATTTTTCTCACAACATGATTTATAAAGAAGCGTATTTAAAAAAAAATTTACTAGAAAAATTAAAAACTGAATAGAATAACTAAAAAGAAACAAAATATTTTTGATAAGGGAGAGGATGAAAAGAGAGAGATAATAGAATAAATGGCAGGAATGGGATGGAGGGAAATATAGTTAGCAAAAGTAAGTGAAAAAAATGTTGAAGCAAGTTTCTCTAAAATAGGTGCAATTCCTCAATCACATAGAGAATCCAGTCAAATTTAAAAAAAAAAGAACCTTTCCCAATTGACAAATAACACGAACAAATTTTAGAAGAAGTAATCAGAACTATCTATAGGTATATGAAAAATATTCTAACTCACCATTGATTGAAGAAATGCAACTTACAACTATTCTGAGAGGGGAAAAAAAAACAATTCTAAGGTACTACTTTATAACTATTAGATTGGCTAATAGGACAGAAATGGAAAATGAATAATGTTAGAAAGGCTGTGTGGTAATTGGTACATTAATATGTTGTTGGTATTGTTGTAAACTGATTCAACTAATCCGTAGAGCACTTTGGAACCATGCCTAAAAAGCTATAAAACCATGTATACTCTTTGACTAGCAATACCCAATCTGTATTACTACTAGGTCTATATCCCACAAGAGATTAAAAAAAGAAAAAGGAAAATGATCTATATGAATACATTAAAATTTATAGCAGTTCTTTTCCAGTGGCAAAGAATTGGAAATTGGAGATATGCCTATCAAATGGGGAATTGCTGAACAAATTATAGTAGGTGATTATGATTCAATACTTTGATATTTTAAGAAATAATGAACAGGATACTCTCGAAAAATCTGGAAAGACTTCCATAAGCTAATGCTTATGTGAAATATGTGTACAAAGTAAAAGCAATATTGTCAAATGATAAACTGAATGATTTAACTATTCACAGCATTAGAATGATCCAATACAACTTCTGAAGGACTTGTGATGAAAAATGTTATCCATACCCAGAAAAAGAACTGATATAGTCTGAATACAAATAGAAGTGTATTTTTAAAATATATTTTTCTTAATTTTTGAGGGTCTGCTTATGTTTTCTTTCACAATATGGCTCATATTGAAATGTTCTGCATGACTACACATATGTAACCTATATTAAATTGCTTGCCTTTTCAATGAGGGGAATTGGATGGGGAGGAAGGAAGTGAGAGGATTTGAAACTCAAAGTTTTTTTTTTTTTTGCTTGTTTTTCAAATTTATTTTATTTAAATAGAATAAGAAAAAAAGAAAAACAGAAAAGAAATACAAAACAAAACAAAAGATAATATTTTTATGTAATCAGCAGAATATCAGGGAGGATTCAAAATATATAACAACAAATACCTGTTCAAGAAAGTGTGTGTGTGTGTGTGTGTGTGTGTGTGTGTGTGTGTGTGTAAGAAATTATATTCAAGAATGTCCTTTTTTCTTCATTTTCTTATAAATTGCTCTTTGGTTCTTTGGTTCTCTGCTTTGTACCATATTTACTTTATTCTTTTCTTCCTTTCATCCCCTCCTATTCCCAAGCAAGCCAAGTTAAGAAAAGATATATTTATATATACATATGTAGGCGCGCGCGCACACACACACACACACACACACACACACACACACACTTCTTTCCCAACCTTGCTGCCTCTTTAATTAAATTCTGCTCCATAACTCGCCTTGCTATTACTTAACCTCCCCCACCCATGGATCCCTCCCTTGTCTTCTTTCCTCACCCTTTGCTTCTCCAACTGCCTATCCTTCCCCTCTTATTTCTTTATAGATTTTGGAGGGTTATATACCCTTCATGGTATATATGTAGTGTTGCATTTAATCCATTCCCGATCTGAGTAGGTTTTCAGAATTACAAGTCCTCCTTCCCCCTCTAATGCCTCGTGTTTATTCTTCCTTTGCATTCCATTTGTATGCCATAATTAAGATTTTTACCTTAACTCTGCTTCAGTCTTTCTTTTGAAGTGCTCCATTGTTGATGTTAATTTAAAACTATACTATACATTTCCCATGTTGAGTTCCTTGAAATTGATCTTTGATATTGGCTCCTATATGCTAAATTTTCTATTAAGTACAGATTTGGTTGATAGAAAGTCCTGAAAATCTGCAAATTAATTGAATACCCACTTTTTCTTGTTAAATATTATAGATAATGTTGCTGGATATGATATTTTTGGCCTAGTTCTTTTGATTGTCAGTAGATATGATTACAGGGTCTGTGGTCTTTTATTGTAGCTACTAATAAATGCTGTTTAATTCTCATTATAGTTCCAGCATAGTAAAATAATTTGAAACTCAAAAGTTTTAAAAACAAATATTTACAATTGTTTTCGATATGATTGGGGAAAATAAAGTACTAAGTATTTTAAAATGTGATTGGAGCAAAAGAAAATTGCAGATTAAAATTGTTTTAAGGATGAAAAATCATGCCACATCCATTCTTAGATTTTTTCTGATCATGTAGGTATTAGTACCTCATCATAACTCACCCCCAAAGATTACCTTTTAGTTAATCTATATGTATTTTGAATATAGTTGTTGTCCACTATTATAAAAAGCAACCTCCTTTAGACCAGAGACTGATTCATTTTTTGATTTTATATCCCAGTGTTTAGAAATTTCCCAGGCATATGGTAATAGTTAATATTTATGTAGCGCCTACTATGTGCCAGGCATTGTATTCAGCACTTTAGAGTATCATCTCATTTGATGCCCACAACAACCCCAGGAAAGTAGTTGCTATAATTATCTCCATTGTGTGGTTGAAAAAACTGATGAAGATAGGGATTATACTATTTTTATTATTGGTCTATTTCTTGTCTCTTGTGAATAAGTGTTTTTTTTTTGCCACTAATATTCTTTCATCATTTCTGTTACTGTTTGAGTTTTGTATTACAGTAAATGTGTTAGCTTTCTTTTATTCCTCTTAGGTATTAAGATCCTTTTCAGACTTTATTTCAAATCATTTTATAACATGATTTTTTAGTTTAAATATGTGAGTATTCTAATCAAGTAGTAATGTTAAGTTTAAAGGGAAAACAGTTCTCTTGAATCAAATACCAATTACTTTATGTGCTTAGCAAATAACATGTAAGCAAATAGTTTTTAATCAGTAAAAACTGTTTATCGACCTGGAGAATTTAAATTTCAATATATGGATGTTTTTACCTCAAGTGTGTTCTAAAATGATGGAAAAATAGATAAATTGACACTTTTATTTTTATTTAACATACATAAGAACATTACTCAGTATCATCAGTTCTTCATGCACTCAGGTTTATGTGTTAATTTCTTCAAATTTTCTTATCTTCCAAATATACCATTTCTAAGCTCAGAGCTTAGGGAACTAGATACCTAAAATGAGCACCTATGTTTCATTGAGAATTCATAAAATGCTATTTTTACTTGTTCTATTTTGTATATTATATTGGAGAGATTTAGTCATTTTTATAACATTTTATAATTGAAAATATTTACCTTATTTTTAATCTAATTTTTTTATTTTTCCCAATTACATGTCAAGACAATTCTTAGTATTTACAAGATTTCAACTTTAATTTACAAGACACAGTTTTTTTTCTCCCTCTCCTTCATCTTTATTCTTCTAAAAACGGTAGGCCTTTTTTTATGTTATCATGTAAAACATATTGCCATATTAATCATGGGTAGGAAAGAAGAAACAGATCAAAAGACCAAAACCAAAGAAACAAACAAACAAACAAAAAAACAACAACCATAAAAAATAATAAAGTCAGTGAAAAAATATGCTTTGATCTGCATTTAGAGTCCATCAATTCTTTTTCTGGATATGAATAATATTTTCCTTCCGAATCCTTTATACTTACTTGTCTTGGGCCAGATGTTGCTGAGAAGAGCTGAGCCATTGGTAGCTCATCATACTATGCTGGTGATATGTGCATAATGTTTTCCTGCTCCTGCACATTTCACTTGATATTAATTCAAGTCTTTACAGATTTTTCTGAAATCTGCCTATTAATAATTTCTTATTATACAATAGTATCCATTACATTCATATACGATAGCTTGTTCAGTCATTTCTCAATTAAAGGCTATCCACTCAATTTTTAATATTTTGCAAACATAAAAAGGACTGCTATAAAACTTTTGCATATGTAAGTAACTTTTCACTTTTTTTTGTGGGGGGAGTCTCTTTGGGATACAGACCTAATAGTGGTATTGCCAGATGAAAGAATATGCACAGTTTGATTGCCCTTTAGGCATAGTTCCAAATTGACCTTCATAATTGTTGGATTAGTTCACAAGTCCACCACATTAATGTCTTACTTTTCTCAGATCACCTACAATATTTATCATTTTTTGTCATATTAGTCACTCTGCTAAATGTGAGGTAGTACCTCAGAGTTGTATTAATTTTAATTTCTCTATTCAAAAGAAATTTGGAGCACATTTTTTAAAATTTCAATTCAATAAACATTTATTAAATATTTATCATGTGCCTCACACTGTATTAATCACTGGGGCTATAAATAAGAAAAAAATGAGAGAAGACAACATGCAGAAGAAATCTGGAAATGTGGGGTTCCATCAGGTAGTACTTGGCTGTTTTGTGATTTTAGGGAAAGGTTCAGATTTGCTCCTACAAAATGATGCTCTCAGACTCAATTAAAGTGAAAGTAAAATTTAATTATACAATACATGGAATAGATTGCTTGCAATAACAACTAATACAGCAAATAACACATAACAGACAAAGAATGATGAGGATTATGATTAGGATAGAGGAAAGAGATAGAGAATAATTCACCGATTCGAGGAAACATTAGAGCGGCTGGGGGCCCCATTCTGTAGCCTTCAATTCGATCGGGAAAAGTGGGTCCCAGGCAGATGAATATCTCCGTGGGTGAGGCTCCAAAATGGAGAATGCTTTGCCCGCTTTTTATAGGAATCAGGACAAAGAAGGCTTTGGGCCAAATGAAGACCTCATGTAAGACAGGGATGTACCGACAAAGGCTCCAGGTGGTTATAGTCAAATGTTGCATTGACAAGGAGGCCAGTCCTTATCAACAGCAATAGTTCCAAGGAGTGACGAGTTCCTGAAATTACATATTTGGAGCTAAAACACAGGTGGTACGTGCCTATCTTATAGGTTGAAAAATGGTCAAGTCCTCATGGGAATAAAAGCTAAAACATCTGTTGTTATGGGTTAGGGAATGGTCAAGTTCCCACAGGGGGAGTCATGTCCTACCTCGGTTAGGTTCACATGGAGATTGGGTTCACAGGGTTTGGATGGAGATTAGGTTCACATGGGGAAAGTCATGTTCTTACAATGATTTGAAATGAACTTACTAATAATATGGAGATTCCCTATTCATTGGCATTGGAGGATCCTGTGTTGTATAGTCTAAACAAATAGGATTGTAGAAGGTAGAGTGGGTTGCAAAATCCAACTCATTGCTTATAAAGGAAAACTGGCTTTTCAGGGGCTTAGTGTAGACCATATCTTCATATGCTTATAGCTCTGATTTCTGAAAAATGCCTGTTCATATCTTTTGTCCACTTATCAATTAGTAAATTGAGGAATGGCTGATATTCTTATAAGGTTGACTCAGTTCTCTCTATATTTTTAAAAATGAGGTGTTTATCAGAGATAATTGCTATAAAGATTGTTGTGGTTGCTTATGAAAGCTTTTGAATTTAATATAATCAAAATTATCTATTTTACACTTTACAATGCTTTCTCTATCTTCCCTTCCATAATCTGATAGGTATAATATTTATATCTAAATCATGCACCCATTTTAATGTTATCTTGGTATATACCATGTGAGATATTTGTCTATAAATAGTTTATGGCCTATTGTTTTCCTGTTTTCATGACAGTTTTTGTTAAATAATGAGTTCTTGTGCCTAAAGCTGGGGTTCTTAGGTTTATCAAACACTAGATTATTTTTGTAATTGACTACTGTATATTATATACTGAATCCATTCTACAAATCCATAATTCTATTTCTTAGACATTATCATATAGTTTTGATGATTACTGTTTTATAATATGGTTTGATCTGTTTTTGTTTGGTGATCTTCCTCTGTACCTTTTCCCTATTCATTTCTTTTATAAACTTGACCTTTTCTACTTCAAAATTCATTTTAATTGCTTTTTCTGCTGCCATTTATTGGATGTAATTTGTATTGCATTTTGATCCAAAAATATGATTTGCTTTCTAATTTGATTTTGAAGTGTTTATGCCCTGTTACATAGTCTATTTTTGTGTATATACTACTTAGAAAAAAAAAGTATATTCCTTCTTGTTGCCCTTCAGTTTTCTGCAAAGTTCTGTGATATCTAACTTTTCTAATATTCTATTTGTCTCTTTAGTTTTTTTCTTTCTATAACTCACTTATCTTATCCTTTAAGAATTAGTATGCTATGACACAGATATGGCATTGATACCTAAACCAGTTGGGTGAAAACAAAGAAAATTACAGACCAACTTCCATAATGAAGATTAATGCAAAAATCCTAAATAAAATTTTAGCAAAGAAATTACAGAAAATCATACCCACGATAATACACTATGACCAAGTAGGATTTAAGCTATGAATGCAGGGCTGGTTCAATGTTAGGAAAACTGTAATGTCTGGGCTAGCTTTCTCAAGAATCTCTGTGGAGTCTGGAGTCTGAGATAAAGCTCAAATGTACTCTCACTCAAGTCTCTCTCATCTGCTTATTTCAAATCTTCTCAGTCCTTATATACCTTAGTACAATTATATCACTACAGCACACAGAGCATGTGTCAACTTCAGAACCATTACACCACCATACTTAGTACTAAGTATATGTAAACTAGAGAATCATTATCTCATCAATCACACTGAGTAAACAGCCTGCTGTAAGTTTTCTTACTTCAAATAAAAAACAGGTGGTCACAGCCTCCTTGACTTCTCAGGAAAAGGTATGAACACCAAGGGAAATGGGGAGCCAAAGCAGGTATTGTCAGTGAGTTTCCTCTGGGCTAAAGGTCTACATCTGCCACTTTCTTTTGTTTTTACTTGAAACAGGTATACATAAATCCATCATCATGGAAGGTATTACACAAGCACATAGTAATATAACATAGTAGTGATGTAATAAACAGTATGGATCAAATTGAGGAATTATACATGTCCATAAGTCTTAGAAGGAGGTTATATAAATCACAATCACACATAAATCACTTCCTTCAGCAGTCAAGAGATAGTCCAAAACCAATCTATTGTCAATTACTTCATGTGTCAGGGAATCCAATGATTCCTGCAAGTTTTGAAGTCCTGCAGCAGTCGCATTGACAATTTTTGATGTTCATAAGTCAATTGTCATTGGGTCAATAGCCATGCTTTTTCAGGGGGACATGTAGTCAGAGATGAAAATACCAGATGTTTCTTAGGACTTTTCTTCAAGGGTCTTCTCCATCTCTCTCAGATGGACAAGGTGAATATGGTTTATTGGCATCTCTCTGATTCCTTTTCCATCTATAGAGATACAAGCAAACCTTCTACCCCAACCAATTAAACTATTTGATCCCTTCCATTCACCACGTTCTGGCTCTCTCCACATCACCTGGCAATTATCTAAAGATAGTGGAGCTGCTCACACTGGGCACTGCCTTTCTGGTGGGGTAATGGTGTAATGGCTGCAGTCCAGAATATTCCTGTATTCTGTTGCTGAGAGTCAAAATCTCAGTAAATATTGCCAAATTGCTTATCAGGAGTGTGTATCAGTAAATCTGATGCTACTACTTCTCCTGGGTGATAAATCACATATTATTTACCTGTATTAGTGCCTGGAATATTAGTTACACATTCCCCAGTTTCCCAAAGCAGTGTATGGATAGACACTGTTTTGTAAGCACTCTCAGGAGATGAAATAGTCAAGCCTACTATGCCTGGAGACAAGGGTTCCATAAGCTAGACAGAGACAGATTTCATCTCTTCAGGGGATATGTGGATATCTCAGTAGTCCCAGCTGCATACAACTCTATTCTCTCCAATTGTAGTCCTTTTCTCCCATAAAGTTCCTTCTTGGCTGATTGATCATGTTGGACTAATGAACTTCTAAAGACTCTCTGGGTGTTTTTAGATTCTAAAGACTCTTTTGGCTGCCATCATGCCCCAAGTGGCTTTTGCCCCACTTCCTGTTTCCCTGTGTCAGTCTACATTCTGCTGCCCAATGTAAGCCTCTGTTGCATTTTGGACATTGGGTTTTGGGTCTTGTTCTCCCAATCTGTCTTCTATGCCAACATTGAACTTTTAGATGCCCTACTTTATCACATTGAAAGCATTGACGAGTCTCTCGGGAAGTCCCTTGCTAAAAGGGATCTTGTCTTCCCATGTTTGGATCTTGAGAAGTCTGCCTCATAACCTGGGTATAAAAGGTATTTGTGCTCACTGTGGCACAGCATTTTATGATCTCATCTAAAGGAGGATCCTTGTCTAGTCCTAGTATAATTTTTCTGCAAACCTCATTAGTATTTTCTCTAGCAAGTTGTCTTGTCATAATTTATGTTGCTGCATTTTCATCAATAGTTTGTATGACACCTATCTGCAGATGTCCCACAAAATCAGCAAAAAGATCCATTTGGACCTTGTGCTGTTTTTTGTCAAAGCTTCCCCTCTATCTTGTCTTCCTGGGGGAGTGTTCCATGCTTTGACAGCAGCAGAAGCAATTTCCTCATATGCTACTACAGGGTAATTAATCTACGCTAAAGTGTCTATCTGCATAAGGACCTAAATCTGCTAGTTGATCAAGGGTGACTGGTATATTAACTGCAGGTTGCCTATTCCATCGGGCTTATATTCTACAGAGTTCACTATACTCAGAAAGCCACAACAAGTTTTGTCCACATTCTAAACATGTCCTTGCTATAGATTTCTAATCATTAGGGGTTAAAATTTCAAAAGCCAAATTCTCTAATATCATCTTAACATAAGATGATGTAAACCTATAAAGAGTGCAAGCCCTTTTCAGATCTTTTGACAATTTCCATATTAAAAGGAGTGTATCTTCTTTCTTGGCCTGAAGTTTCAAACTCTTCAATCATAGGGTATGCTTCTATTCTCAAATCAGATGTATCCTGTCCTTCCTCTTAAGCTTTAAATAGTGCCTTTTGTAATCCTGTCATAGGGAATGGACAAAACTGCTGCATGGGTGGTGCTGATGGTGTTACTGCCCCTCCCACTCCTTTTTCTCCCTCCACCCAGGAAGGAGAAATTGAGGGAAGAGGGTCATGAGATGAGGAATGCCCTTAAGGCTCCTGCTGAGAAGTACCACACTCCTTAATTTCATCAACACTGTACTTAACTCCTTTCTTGTCCAATTCTTCATGCTTTTCAGCTGCTTTGTTAGTACCATCCCTCTCCTGCGCTTTCTCCTTTTTCCTTATTTTAAAACTTGTGGGATTCCTTGAAGCCAATTGTATATGTTTTGTATATATAATGTTTCCTCAGGAATTGAATCAGGACCATTATCTTCATAACAGTTGCTCTCACACTAGTTTCCACTTATCTGGCTCTAATTTTTCTTCCTTAGAGAACCATGGAGACATGCACTCTAATATTTCTAAGAGTCCAATGATCTGCTCCCAAGTTACCAACAAATCTTGCTTCTTTATTACCCTAACTATGCTTGCTACACACTTCCCTTGGGGTGGGGAAGGTTATTTTCTTAGTACAAACTCCATTTCAGCTGAGAAATGGAAGTGACTCATCCTATTTCTGGGTCAGAGGGACTTCTCCAATGAACTTACAATCACATCAGTTGAATTGCTGAGTATAGATCCTTAGGTACAGAGCCTCAAAATGTAGTGTGCTTCTTTCAGTGCCCCATGTTGGGTGCCAAAATGTAATATCTGAGCTAGCTTTCTCAAAGATCTCTCTGGAGTCTGGAGTCTGAGATAGAGCTTGAGCACACTCTCACTTCTCTCTAAACTGCTTATTTCAAGTCCTCTTGGCCCTTATATACTTTAATACAATTACATCACTGCAGCACACTGAGCATGCATCAACTGTAAAACCATTACATCACCATACTAAGTACTAAGTATATGAAAACTAGAGAACTCTTATTTCATCAATCACACTGAGTAAAAAGCCTGCTGTAAGTATTCTTGCTTTAAGTACAACACAGATGGTCACACCCTCCTTGATTTCTCAGGAAAAGGTGTGAATACCAAGGGAAATGGGGAGCCAAACCAGATATTATCAGTGGGTTTCCTCTGGGCTAAAGGGTCTTATAACTTATCCAGAGTTCTCCCAATATCTGCAACTTCCAAAGAAAACTATTAGCATAATTGACTATACCAATAGTCAAATTAACAAAAATCATATAATTATCTTGATACAGAAAAAGCTTTTGATAAAATCACTAGAAAATCACATGATAAAAATACTAGAAAGTATAGAAATAAATGGAGTTTTTTTCTTTTTTTTTTTTTTTATGATCAGTAGCATCTTTTTACAACCATCAGCAAGCATCATATATAATGGAGATAAACTAGAACCATTCCCAATAAGATCAAGGGTAAAACAAGTTTACCCACTCTCATCATTACTATTCAATATTGTATTAGACATGTTAACTTTGTCAATAAGAGATGAAAAAGAGATTAAAGGAATTAGAGCAGGTCATGACTAAACCAACTTATCCCTCTTTGCAGATGATATGATGACATACTTTGAGAACCCTATAGAAAATCAACTAAAAACCTATTAGAAACAATTCACAACTGTAGCAAAGTTGCAAGATACAAAACAAATCCACATAAATCATCAATATTTTTATATATTACCAAAAAATTCCAGCAGCAAGAGATACAAAGAGAAATTCCATTCAGAATAACTGTTGATACTATAAGATATTTAGAAATCTATCTACCAAGTGAAAGTCAGGAACACAACTACAAAATAAATAAAGTCACACAAATAAAGTCAAATTTAATAAGTTGGAAAAATATCAAGTCCTCAAGGGTAGGCCAAGTGAAAATAATAAAAATGACAATATTAACTAAATTAATGTACTTATTTAGTGCCATACCAATCAAACTCCCAATAAATTATTTTACAGCTCTAGAAAAAATAATAACAAAGTATATCTGGAAGAACAAAATATCAATAATTTCAAGAGAATTAATAAAAAAAATGCAAATGTAGCTAGCCCAGCAGTGCCAGACTTAAAATTATATTATAAAGCATGTCATCAAAACCATTTGGTACTGGGTAAGAAATAGGATAGTCGATCAGTGGAATAAGTTAGGTCCACAGGACAAAATAGTCAATAATTATAGCAATCTAGTGTTTGACAAACCCAAAGACCTCAGCTTTTGTGATAAGAACTCACTATTTCACAAAAACTGCTGGGAAAATTGGAAACTAGTATGACAGAAATTAGCCATTGACCCACATCTAACACCACATACCAAAATAAAGTTGAAATGGGTTCATGATTTAGTCATAAAGAGTGATGTTATAAACAAATTAGAAGAACATAGTTTACCTCTCATATCTATGGAGAAGGAAGGAATTTGTGTCCAAAGAACTGGAACTCATAAGTGAACACTAAATAGATAATTTTGATTATATTAAGCTAAAAAGTTTTGTACAAACAAAACTAATGTAGACAAGAGTAGAAGGGAAGCAATAAATTGGGAAAACATTTTTACATTTAAGGGTTTTGATAAAGGTCTCATTTTAAAAATATATAGAGAACTGACTCAAATTTAGAAGAATTCAAACCATTCTTTAACCATAAATGGTTAAATGATATGAACAGACAAGTTTCAGATGAAGAAATTAAAATAATTTTTAATCATATGTAAAGGTGCTCTAAATCACTATTGATCAGAGATATGCAAATTAAGACAATTCTGAGATACGAATACATATCTCTCAGCCTGGCTAAGATGACAGGAAAAGATAATGATGAATGTTGGAGAGGATGTGGGAAAACCAAGATACTAATACATTGTTGGTGGAGTTGTGAATAGATTCAACCTTCATGGAGAGCAATTTGGAACTATGCTTGAAAAAATTATCAAACTGTACATACCCTTTGATCCAGCAGTGTTTTTACTGAGCTTATATCCCAAAGAGATCTTAAAGGAGGGAAAGGGACCCACATGTGCAAAAATGTTGGTGGCAACCCTTTATGTAGTGGCAAGAAACTGAGAATTGAGTGGATGCCTATCATCTGAAGAATTGCTGAATAAGTTATGGTGTATTAATGTTATTGAATATTATTGTTTTATAAGAAATGATCAGGAAGATGATTTCAGAGAGGCCTGGTGAGACTTACATGAACTAATGCTAAATGAGATGAGCAGAACCAGGTGATCATTGTACACAGCAACAACAATTTTATATGACAATCAATTTTGATGGATGTGACTCTTTCCAACAATGAGATGATTGAGGCCAGTTTCAATGATTTCGTGATGAAGAGGCCATCTACTTCCAAAGAGAGGACTTCGGGACCTGAGTGTGGATCATAACATATGTTATGTGACTCAGAGAAAAGACTATGGGGACTGAATGTGGACCACAACATAGTATTTTTACTCTTTTTGTTGTTTGCTTGCGTTTTGTTTTTTCTCATTTTTTTCCCTTTTTGATCTGATTTTTCTTAGGCACCATGGTAATTGTGGAAATATGTATAGAAGATTGCACATGTTTAAAATATATTGAATTACATGCTATCTAGAAAAGAGGGTAGGGGAAAGGGAGGGAAAAATTTGGAACACAATGTTTTTCAAAGGTGAACTTTGAAAATCATCTGCATATATTTTAAAAATTAAAAAAAAAATTAATAAAAATAATTTTTGTGCTCTACCATTTGGTGCATATATGCTTATTAAATAGTACTTCATTATTTATGGTACATTTTATTATGATGGAGTTTCCTTCCTTATCTCTTTTATTTAGGTCTATTACTTTTCATTTTGTTTTGTCTGAGATCAGGATTACTATCTCTGATTTTTTTTTTTTTGTTGTTGTTGTTGTTAAATTTCTTCTGAACTATATAGTTTCTACTGCAATCCCTTGTTTTTCCTCTGTATATGTCTCTCGGCTTCAGGTATGTTTCTTATAAACAAGATTGTAGTTTTCTGGTTTTTGATTCACTAAGTTATCCATTTTATGGGAGAGTGAATCCCATTCATATTCATAGTTATGATTACTATTTTTAATCATATTTTTCCTCCTGTTTGTTTTTTTTTTTTCTCTCTTTTAACATTTTCCTTCTTCACCAGTGTTTTGTTTCTTTTTACCACCTTCCCCTTCTCTTCTGGTAGTTTCTCTCCTCTACCCCTTTACTTAATCTCCTTTCTTCCTACTTCCTGTCATGTAACATAGTTGTCTGAATTCCATTTCTTGTGTATATTTTTCCCTTTTTGAGCCAATACTGAAAAGAATTAGGTTAAAGCAATGTCCACCATTCGTCCTCCTATCTTCTCCTCTACTGTAATAGGTTGTTTCCATGTCTTTATATGAATTAATTAGCCTCATTCTTAGCTCTCCCTTTCTTTTGCATCCACTGTGCTGCTCTTTTTCATCCATTAATTTTTTGAAGTTATTTGCTCAACTTTACCTTATACTTTAAAAAAATATATTATATGATATTCTCTCTCCTGGATAGATCTTCTAGGTTATTTCTTTTTCCAGTAAATTATTTTGTACATTCTTCCATTTTTTCATTCTTTTTGTAATTGTTTGATTGATACTTGTCTTATAGAGTTATTGCCTTCCATTTGGCCAAGACTATGTTTTAAGGTATTGGTTTTCTCATTGAATTTTTGTAATTTATTTTCCATTTGACCAATTCTACTTTTAAAGCAATTGCTTTTTTTCTTTTAAAGCAATTTTTTTCAAGCTGTTGATTTTTTTTCTTAATTCTCTTAAATCATTTTCATTCCCTTCTCTAATTTTTGTTTTACCTCTCTTATGTAACTCTAAGCTCCATTTTTAGTTCTTTCATTATTTCCTTCTGGGCTTGAGACCACTTCTTATTTTTCTTTGAAGTTTTGCCCATAATTGTTTTTTTGTTTTTGTTTTTTGTTTCCTTTTTTACTTAATAGTATTTTGGTTTCCAATTAATGTAAATTAGTTTTCCACATTCATTTTTGAAAGATTTTGAGTTCTGAATTTTTCTCTCTCCCTTCTTTCCATCCCCACCTCTCCCAAACAATAAGCAATCTAAGGATAATTTAGTTTTTATTGTTGTTTGTTGTTGCTTGTTTTTGCAAAGCATTTGGGGTGAAGTAACTTGCTCAGGGACACACAGCTAATAAGTGTCCAGTGTTTGAGGCTGGGTTTGATTCAGGTCCTTTTAAGAACAAAGCTGGTGCTCTATCCATTGTGTAATACCACTGCAATCCCACACATGTTTGAATGTTGTTGTCTTCTGAATTTTTTTTTCTTCTTCCTTGTCACCATATTAACTTTCTATGGTCAGATTCTTATTTTTGCCATTCTAATTTTTTTTTTTTTTTGCTCATCTTGCCTTTTCCCTTAAAAAAAAATAATTTGAGCTATGCTCCAGGATTGGAAGTATCACTATTTCAGAATTCTTGTGCCAGGTACTGCAGGCCCTGAATGTTTACCTGGTGCAGCATTAATGATGTCCTGAGATGTAATGAGGATTGTTCTATCTAATACTACACTGAGGGAGTGTAATTGGGGGTTAATTCCACTTTTGGAAGGTGTAGGGGTCTTACAGCTTAGCTGGTGCTAAGCCAGTGTCCTAATTGTGGTATCTGTTGTGTGCTGAGACCAGTGGGGTGTTTTTTTTTTTTTTTTTTCTGTTTTCCAGGGGCTATACTGAAGCATATGACTTCCTGGCTGTTAGAATCAACTTTTTGCCCAGAAATACGCTAGCCCTGGCAATTGGCTATTTGCTTAGGTATCTTTAAGCTTGGCATTTACTCATTTAACCAGAGCTGCACTGAAGCACATGGTGGTATTTGAAGTATCTGGTAGGCTCCCTGTGAATGCTGAAGCACATGGGGTTCCTGGGGTTAGTGTTTGTCTGTTCTATTATACTGGGGTTCAGGATCTCCCACTGGTCTGCTGAAGTGAGGCTTGCTAAGCTGTTTCTTGTTCTGGACTAAATTTCCCCTTTACCTGAGTGAGACAAACCTTTCTTGTTGACCTTTCAAGTTTCTTGGCCTCAGATATTGTTTCACCCCAACTTTTGGCTTGTTCTGCTGTTCTAAGATTTGTCATGGGGTAGCATTTTATGGATGTTTGGATATGAACAAGGGAGAGTTAGGGTAATTCATTGCTTACTCTGCCATCTTGTCTCCTGGAAATTCTCAATATCTTTAATTTGAAGGTTGCATGCTATATTTCAGTATTCATCTCATAGTCGAACCCATTAGAAATGATCCTGGGGAAAAAGATCTGGGTGGAACCAGAAGAAAGTTCTGAGATGTGACAGACTAAGTACACATATATTCATTAACTATCTATCATGTTGCTCTACTCAGCACTTCCTTATTGATTATAATACACTTCATACATGGAAAAAAAAAATTGGAGTAAGGGTAGGGAAGAATCCTGGTTTAAGTTGTTCGGTTTTGTTTATATACAGGATTCAAATCTTGAAAAGACTCTCAGGAGAAGAAGAAATTTTTAGGAGTACTAAACACTCTTAATGTTTTTTCAATTTTTTTTCCATTTCAATTAAAACAAGCAAAAGTCATTATAAACTCTATTTCTTCCAGCTTTGTTTTCATCTGTTATTGCCCTTTCTATTTTGTCTCCTGACTAATAATTTTTATTTATTATTTTTGTTTGTCCAAACCACTAGATGAGGTCATATTTTCATGACTTCTTTTCTGAGTTTAAATCTGGTCTCAGACATTTACTGGCTATGTGACCCTGGACAAGTAACTTAATACTGATTGTCTCAGTTTTTTCATCTGTAAAATGTACTAGGGAAAGAATTGTCCAACTATTCTAATATCTTTGCCAAGAAAACCCGAATTGAGTCACACACAACTGAAATAACTGAAAAAGAACAGACATTATTTTGACTTTCTTTAGGTCATCTATTAATATTATCGGTTGAATCAAATGTTGCTTTCCCTCCTCTCTTTCTGGTCCTTCTGCATAACCTCCCCATATACAATCTTCCTCTCATGTAACTTAAAAAAAAAAAAAACCCTCTTATCCAAATAGTATGAACAAGTTAGATAAATTATTATATTGAAAGTTTTTATAGCTCTCAGTAACTAAAATCTTGTACTTGTTATATAGAGTTTTTTCACTGAAATGCAACGGTACCTTTATATTGTAGAATGTACCCAATTATCAGGGATAGTGACATCAGGCAGCCTAATCTTGGTTTGATATGTATATGCAATTTATTCTAGCTTATTTATTTTCTACAAACCGAAAATTATAATAGACTCAGGATAAAATGTTGACTATAATGTGTTTTGTTACTTGTTTAGAGTAAAGTATCTAAATCATTATATGGTATATAAAATACTATGGCAATCAGGAAGACCCAAATTTGAGTCCTATTAGCTGCATCACTCTGAACCAGTTACTTATCCTCTTTGTATCTTGATTTCCTTCTCTATTCCTTAGTATTTAATATTCCTTGGTCATTTTACAATGAGATTATTGGGTTTTATGATTTCTGAGGTCTTTCCTAGATCTCAAGTTATATTTCTTTAGTCTTAAATTTCAGACCATTTATTGCTGACTTTAACTGCTAATCAAGAGTTTCAAGACTGATTCTATTTGAACCAAACATCATCAGCATTACCCCAATCACTGCCATCATTACTAACATTTATATAGACATTAAGGTTTGCTAAGTGTTTTACAAATATCTCATTTTATTTTCACAACAATCCTCAGAAGTAGATATTATTCTGACTCACAACTTTCTTTATTTTTTAAAATTTTTTTTATTTAAATTTGTTGCTGAAATTGGGATTAAGTGACTTATCCAGGGTCACATAGCTAGGAAGTGTTAAGTGTCTGAGACCAAATTTGAACTCAGGTTCTCCTGATTTCAGGACTGGTGCTCTATCCACTGCACCACCTAGCTGCTCTTTTTTTTTAAATTATTTTTTTTCTGGTTATTCTTGTTTATTAACTTTTTAAATACACATTTCTTCATGAATCATGTTGGAAAAGAAAAATCAGAAAATGAGAAAAATACAGAAAAAACTGAACAAAGCATGCATTGATTTACATTCAATATAGATAATTTTCTTTCTGGATGGAGGGGGCATTTTTTATCATAAAGTTTATTGGGATTGCCTTGGATCACTGAACTGTTGAGCAGAACCAAGTATTTCATAGTTGATCATTGCACAATGTTACTGTGTTCTGCTTATTTGGCTCAGCATCAATACATACAAATCTTTCCAGGCCTTTTAAAATCAGCTTGTTCATCATTTCTTATAGAACAGCAATATTCCATTATTTCATATACCATAATGTATTCAACCATTTCTCAATTAATGGACATCTACTCATTTTCTAATTTTTTGCCTCCACAAAAAGAGCTGGTATGAACATGTTTGCATATGTAGTTCCTTTTCCTTCCTTTATGATTTTCTTGGGATAGAAACTCAATAGTGGCACTGCTGGGTCAAAGAATATGAACTTTGGGCAGAGTTCCAAATTGTTCTCCAGAATGTTTGGATCATTTTACAGCTCTACCAATAATGCATTAATGTCCCAGTTTTCTCACATTCCTTCCAAGATTTATCAGTATCTTTTCCTGTCATTTTAGCTAATCTGAAAGGTATAAGGTAGTACTTCAGAGTTCTTTTAATTTATATTTCTCTAATCAATAGGGATTTTGAGCATTTTTTTTCATGTAACTATAGATAGTTCTAATTTCATTATTTGAAAATTGTATTCTCATTCTCTTTGACCATTTGTCAGTTGGGGGATGACTTACAAATTTGACTCAGTTCTCTATATATTTTAGAAATAAGACCTTTATCAGAAACACTGGATGTAAAAATTTCCCCCTAGCTTTGTATTTCCCTTTTAATCTTGTTAGTATTGGTTTTGTTTGTGCAAAACCTTTTTAATTTAACATATTCAAATTTGTCCATTTTGTATTTCATAATATTCTCTCTTTTTTTCCCTTTGGTCATAAATTCCTCCCTTCACTAAAAATTTGATAGAAAAACTATCCTTTGCTCTTTTAATTCGCTTATGGTATCATTCTTTACGCCTAAATCATGTATCTATTTTGATGTTATTTTATTGTGGATTGTGAGATGTAGATATATGCTGAGTTTCTGTCATTATTTTCCAGTTTTCCCATCAATTTTTGTCAAATACTGAGTTCTTAATCCAGAATCTAGAGTTTGGGGGTTTATCAAATACTAGATTATTATAGTCATTGATTATTGTGTTATGTGTATTGAATCTATTCCACTGCTGGACCATTCTATTTCTTAGTCAATATCAAATAATTTTGATGATTGCTGCTTTATAATAGAGTTTTAGGTTTGGTTACTGCTAGGCCAACTTACTTTGTATTGTTTTTCCATTAATTCCCTTGATATTTTTGCTCTTTTGTTCTTCTAGATGTATTTCTTTATTCTAGCTTTATAAAATAATTTTAGCAACTTGATTGGTATGCCATTAAAGAAGTAGACCAATTGAGGCAGAATTGTCATTTTGTTATATTAGTTAAGTCTAGCCATGGGCAATTGATATATTTCCAATTACTTAATCTGAATTTTTGTGTGACAAGTATTTTTTAATTGTGTTCATATAATTCCTGGGTTTGTCTTGGCAGGTAGACATCCAAATATTTAATTTTCTGTATAGTAATTTTAAATAGAATGTCTCTTTGTATTTCTAGCTGTTGGGCTTGGTCAGTAATACAAAAAATGCTGATGATCACAAATCATATTGCAATATTTTGCATATTGCAACCTTGCTAAAGTTGTTAATTGCTTCAAGTAGGTATTTGCATAATTTTTAGGATTCTCCAAGAATAACAATGTTATCTGCAGAGTGAGGTTTTTGTTTGTTTGTTTTTTTGCTGAGGCAATTGGGGTTAAGTGACTTGCCCAGAGTCACATAGCTAGGAAGTGTTAAATGTCTGAGACCAGATTTGGACTCGGGTCCTCCTGACTTCAAGGCTAGTGCTTTATCCACTGCACCACCTAGCTGCCCCTGCAGAGTGGATTTTATCTCCTCATTGACCATTCTAATTCCTTTAATTGCTTTTTTTCTTTTCTTATTGCTAAAGCCAACATTTCTAATAGGAAATTGAATAATAGTGGTGAAAATGGGCATCCTTGTTTCATCCTTGATCATACTGGGAATGCCTTTATATCCTCTTCATTACAAATAATGCTTGCTGATGGTGTTAATACATGCTGCTTATTATTTTAAGGAAAACTCCCTTTATCTCTATGCTCTCTAGTATTTTTAATAGGAATGGGTGTTGTATTTTGTCAAAACCCTTTTCTGCATCTGTTGAGATTATCATGATTTCTGCTGGGTTTGGTATTGATTTGATCAATTGTGACCATAGTTTTTTTCTGATAATGAACATGGCCCTGCATTCCTGGTATAAATCCCACTTGGCCATAGTGAATTATCCTGCTAATAAATTGCTGTAATCTCTTTGCTATTTTTTTTCTTCATCAATATTCATTAGGAAGATTGATCTGTAATTTTCTTTCTCTGTTTTGATCCTTCCTAGTTTAAGTATCAGTAGCATATTTGTGTCATAGAAGGAATTTGTCAGGACTTTTTTACTTTTTTTCAAGATAGTTTACTTAGTAATAATATTAGTTATTCTTTAAATATTTAGTAAAATTCATTTGCAAATCCATCTGATCATGAAGATTTTTTCCTTGGTAATTCATTAATGACTTGTATTTCTTTTTCTAAAATGGGACTAAGTATTTTATTTCCTTTTCTGTTAATTAAGGCAATTCATATTTTTGTAAATATTCATACATTTTCATTAGATTATCAGACTTCATGGCATATAGTTGAGCAAAAAAGTTCCTAATTATTGTTTTAATTTCTTGTTTGTTGGTGATAAGCTCACTCTATTCATTTTCGATGCTGTTCATTTGATTTTTTCTTTCATTTTTCTGATCAAATTAAGCAAATATTTATTTATTTTGTTGGTTGTTTTATAAAAAGCAACTCTTAATTTTAATAGCTAGTTCAACAGTTTTCTTAGTTTCAGTTTTATTAATTTCTTTTTTGAGTTTCAGAATTCTAATTTGGTATTTGGAATTTTTAATTTGTTCTTTTTCTAGCTTTTTAAATTGTATGCCCAATTAATTGATTTCCTCTTTCTTAATTTTATTTATGTAGCTATTTTGAGATAGAAAATTCCCCCTAGGAACTATTTGGGATGTATCCCATAGGTTTTGATGTCTTGTCTCATTATTATTCTTTTGGATGAAATTAATTTTTCTGTGATTTGTTGTTTGATCCACTCATTCTTGAGAATTAGGTTATTTAATTTGCAATTAGTTATTAATCTATCTTTCCCTAGCCCTTTATTAAATATCTATATTTTTTTGCATTATGGTTTGAAAAGGAAGCATTTACTATTTCTGCCTTTCTGCATTTGGTTGTGAAGTTTTTATGTCTAATATATGGTCAATTTTTGTGTAGGTGCCATGTACTGCTGAAAAAATTGTGTATTGCTTTCTGTCCCTTTTCAATTTTCTCCAGAGATCTCTCATATCTTAAGTTTTCCAGATTCTATTAACCTCCCCAGTCTTTTTCTTATTTATTTTATGGTTAGATTTGTCTAATTCTGAAAGGAAATGTTGATGTCTCCACTAATGTAGGTTTGCTGTCTATTTGTTCCTGTAATTGGCTTACTATCTTTTCTAAGAATTTGAATGCTCTATCATTTGATGTATATACAATTAATATCATTATTGCATCATTGTTTATTGTACTCTTTATTGTACCCTTTAACAACATGGGTTTCCCGAAATCTTTTAATTAGTTCTATTTTTACTTTTGCTGTATCTAAGATCAGAATCGGTACCTTTGCTTTTTTTGCTTCAGCTGAAGCATAATAAATTCTGCTCCAACCTTTTACTTTTACTGTTTGTGTCTCTCTGTTTCAGATGTGTTTACTGTAAGGAACATATTATCCATTCTGTTATCCTTTTCTCCTAGTGTTTCTCTTCTCCTTTCTATCCAATCTCTCTTTTCTTTCCCCTTTCTCTTCCTACTTATTTAAAGGTATGCTAGTTTTAGCATAATTTCTATCTGTATTGCCTCAATTTACTTCTTTTAATATGATCACCTTAAAATTCTTCAATTTTTAAAGATATTCTTAATTGTGAGGTAGTACCTTATACTCTCAAATTGATTAAAATCACCAAAAAGAAAAATACCAGTGCTGGAATGTGGACATTAATACACTATTGATTAACTAATCCATTGATTCTGGAGAACAATTTGGAACTACATCCAAAAGTATATAAAAGTTCATAGCCTTTGACCTAATAATGCTACTAATACACCTTTGTCAAGGAGATCAAAGAAAAAGGAAGAAGATGCATACTTACACATAGATATATACATATATGTGTATATACACAAATATTTATAATAGCTCTTTCTATGGTGGTGAAGAATTGGAAACTGAAAAGATACCCCATCAATTGAGTTTCTCTTCATAGAAAACTGATGGAATCAGAGTGCAGATTAAAGGATTCCCCATATGTTTGTTATTTTATTTCTAAGAATATAGCTAAGGACGAAATCTGTTTTTCATGACCATATAAGCATAGTGTGTATTAGATATCATATTTCTTGTTTTATCAGTGAATAGGGGAGAGTATGGAAGGAAGAAGAGAATGTGGAAATGAAGACAAAAACAAAATAAATAAAAATTCTAATTGAACGTATATGTTAAACCCCTATGAAATTTAAAATAGAGACTTCTTTTTTTAATAGAATTACTAACAATGAACAAAGAAATTCTGCAGTTTTTATATAAGCAGCATTTGATTAGTATAGAGCAATAAAGCTTTTGTTCTTTGTACCTGTTCTCGAAGTGATATATATAGGGTGTTGGGTGTCCCCAAGACTCTGTGACGGGTTTCATGAGGTCAAATTTTTTTGTTACAATTTGACATTATTTATCATTTTCATTCTTATTCTCTATTCAGCAAAGTTTTCCAGAAATTACATGAGGCTTGAACTAAAGATTTAGCTCCACATAAAGATTGGTTTAATAGATCTTTCACAGAATTGTGCTGTTGTCTTATGCATGGCTGAATCTAGGGTCATGCCTGGGACTTACTATTTTGCTTCTATTCATCCAGTATCCACCCTAACAAATCACTAAAGGCAGGCTTTTATGTGAATATACTTGGCAACAAAAATAAGTGGCACTAAAATATTCAAAATGTTAAATAACTTTTTTTGAATTAATTATTTTGACATTTGCACTGATGATGTACATTCAGTAGTGAGTAAATCTATGGGCACCTAAGAAGGAGTAAATTAATGGCATCAAGTTATGCTAGTAGTTATTGGATTTTTCACCATCATCCTCTCACAGTTCAAAAATAGCAAATGAGGAAACAAAACCCCATAAGCTTTATTTCATGAAACAATGAAAATGACTAATTTTATTAAATTTTGACCCTTGAATACACATATTTTTAACATCCTGTGTGCTGAAATGAGAAGCATATGTAATACTTTTCTACTGCATATCAAAGTCTTATAGCTATCTCAAGCCTGTGTAAGAATGAATTTCAAGCTTAACTATTTACTTTTTTCATGGAGCACCATTTTTATTTGAAAGAACAACTGACAGTCAAACTGTGACCATTCATACTTGAGTATTTGGCAGTCTTTTCCCTCCAAAATGAATGAAGCAAGCCTGTTACTTCAAGGAAAACAATTGAACAGTATTGGTTTCTAATGATAAAATTTGAGTTTTCAAGAGAAAAGTAGAATTCAAAAAAAAACTTGTATATGCTACCATCAACTTGACAGCTTTCCAATATTCAAAGATTTTCTGCTGAGAGCAATAGTGATGTTAACAAATTTGATTTTGTGATATTGTAGAATGAAATGTGTCAATGTTTGGAAGATCTGTATAATTCAGTGAACCAATGTTTATAGATGACCAATGTATTGAAGTTATGAAATCACATATGGACAAATAACAGTGCATTCAAAGTTCAAACTAGAACAATGTACTTGTAATGTAACAGCACACTGAAATTGTAATGATATGGTTTCATTTTCTACATTGAAATTAACTTTTAAGAAACTGCCTTATATCAAGTTTTGTCTTAATAACAAAGGAGAATGAAAAGGCTATTAGAATATTCCTTCCTTTTGTAACTACAAATATGTGATAATGGATTTTCTTCATATATTTTTACCAAAATAACTTATCATTTGTTTGTAGTATTCCTATCATTTTAAATTTGAATTCTGTCAGGACTTCTCCCCACCCCATTTCACATAAATTCATCAAGCTTTTAAAATTGACTAGGCACTATGTTATGTAGCAAGGATACAAACACAGAAATAAAGCTCCTGTGAGGAGCTCACATTCTACTGTAGGGAAACAGCACCTCAGAAGAGAAATAAATGTGGAATATTTAGAGATGTTCTAAAAGTAGAACCAATAAGATTTAGCAGTTGATAAATTTGAAGTTGTCAAACAATAATTTGAAGAGTGTTTATCCTCCAAAAGATATAGGCAAGTGAGGAAAAGGGACAGGTTTTGGAGAAAGAAAATTATTTCTGTTTTGGATTTGTAATAAGGAGTTGTGGATGTTTAGTGGGTAGTTGTTGATATTCCTCTGGAGCTAGAGAAAGAGATGAGGATGGATCTAAAAACTTGAGAGTTATCTTCAGAGAGATAATAAGTGAACTCATGAGAGTCAATAATGTTTCTTAAAAAAATATAAAGTGAAAGAAAAGAAGGTGATAATAATCAGAGACCTGAAGCATATTTATGCCTAGAGGATAGAACATTGTTTATGAGTCAAAAAAAAAAGATACTATCAAGGAACAATCAACAATCTAAAAAGATCAAAGTAAACATATGTATAAAATAACAGAAATAGCAACAACAACAAAAACCCATAGAGGACATAAGGGGAAAATATATGTATTAGGAGGGACAGATTGACAATGACAAACTTTTTTTATTAATTTACTATATTTAATAATAGCTATTGATAAATTTAGAAAGAGCTATTTCAGTTGTTGGAAGCTACAGTGTAAGGAGCTGAATGCGAGGAAGTGAAAGAAATGAGACTCCATCTTTTTCTTAGAGTTTGTCTGTAAAAAGGAGTGATATAGAATGATAGGATTATGATAGGACACAGGTGAAGGTTAAAGAAAAATAAAGCAAATGGCCATATTTGTAGGCAGTAAGGAAGGAACTATTGCATAAAGAGACTGAAGATTACAGGATACAAGTAACTGAAGGAATAAGATCCCTCTTGTTAAGTCTTTTGTTAAGATTGAATAAAGGAGTTATTAGATGAATAAATGAAAAGGAATTTATTAAGTGGTCATAAAAATATAAGAGAGATAGCTCCTACTTTTAATGAGCTTATATCATGCCAGACAAAAGTGGTATATATGTAATATTAGTGTCTGGAGAAGAAAATGTTTGTCTGGACAGTAAAGGTATTGGTGAATAAAACTATAATACAGTTGATTATTATCAAGCCTTTTCTATAAGCAATGGTAATATTGATTTGATTATTGTTCCCAGATCAGGAGGCAAAAAGTGTTATATGTATGGAGGGGGAAATGTCCAGTGACAGATTAAATGGCAAAGTATTGCCAAATCCCACAAAATCTAAGGTATGTGGATATAAAGCATGGTCTGGGACAAGTTAAACTTGTAGTTGGATAAGTGAGTTCATACTCAATCACTTGTCATTTAAGCTCAGCCAGAGGGTAGACATAGAAAACTGAGTTTGTTAACTCAAACAGAGAGGAATGCTAGTTTGTGATATGGAGAAAGGTGTTATGCCAGGCAGTATGTATGAGTGTGGGTGAGTGGGTAGGAAGATATGATTAGAAATACCAGATGTCCAAAGTGGATAGTGTCAATATGTCAGGCTTTCTATAACTTGATTTTTGAGGTGATTTTGATCATAATCTTCTACTATCCTTCTCTATAAAATATTTAAAAAGAAAAATCAGGTAGTCTTGCCTCTGAGTGTCGTATGTCTCTGCTTACTAAGTTATTCAGATTTTAGCTAGGTCAATTTTTTGGTCTTTACATTATAGTAGCTAGTTGCTGCTATTTGAACTTCTGTAAGAAATTATTATAATCAGTTGCAATTGGCCTTTCCTTCATTTCTCATTTTGCAGCATCAATGACTTGTTTAAATAGGTCAGGTCATAGAATTGCTTTGCTATATCTTACTCTTCCTTCTAGCTCTGTGTGAATTTTGATCTTTGCTCTAATATGTCAGTGATCTGACAATATACAGATTTCTAGTTCAGAAGTGAATCTCACAATAATAGTGACTAGTAAAATATTACTAATGTCTTTTTGTGATATGATTTGTTAGTTTCTATGCCCAATACTTTCTAATTCTCTGCTCATGGAAAATGTTTATAATTTATCTGAGTAAACTTCTATATAGTCTACACTCTCTAGTTTTTCTCATTTGTTACCACATAATCAAATTTTTAAAATATTTATCACCACTTTCTTTTGTATCAATCTTGGTAATGAAATCTTTCTTCATGCACAAGTGGTATTAGGTCATCCCATCTTATCTTCCAGATTGTTCCTTCTCTCATCCCTGGTCTCTCACTTATCTTCATTTTCTTGCTATTTCCTGTTTTGCTACTACATATACTATACTTATATTTCCTCTGTTCTCAAATTTTTTTTTTCACTTGATCCTTTCATGTACTCCGTTTTTGTATCTTTCTTCTGTTTATGGTTAATCTTGAGAAGACTTTCTAAAATGAATGCTCTTTCTTTCACTTTCTTCTTAAACTCTCTGCAGTCTAACTTCTAATCTCAGCATTCAATGAACCTGCAATTTTCTAATTGCCAAATCAAATGAGTTTATCTTCATGTGTCTTGATCTCTCTTCATCTTTTGACATTGTTGACATGGTTAATATCTTTTCTTTTTTTCTTCTCTCTAGATTTTTGTGAAACTACTCTGGTCTGGTTCTCTTATTTGATCACTTCTCAATTTCCTTTTCTGGATCTTCACTCATCTTATGCCCTTAAACTGTGAGTGGCTAATATGGTCTCATCCTGGGGCTCTTTCTCTTTTCCCTCTCTGTTATTTCATTTGGTAATTTTATGAACTTTTAATAAATTCAAATTTCATCTATTTGCTGATGACTATCAAATCTACTTATCCAGTTCTAAGTTCTCTGATGAATTAATTTCCCATCTCTAATGGCTTATTAGATATCTATAATTTAGACTACTTAATCTTGATCAGACCAAAACTGAACACATTCACTATTATTTCTATTTTTGATTTTATTTGGTTTTTTTCATTGTTGTTGAGCTATGGAGGATATAATGCTTTTCTCACTTCAATTTCTTAGATCAAACTTTAAATTATTCAATTTTAGGGCACAATTTCTATCAAATATGGAATTTTTTTATGAATGGCGAACATTATACAAGGACAAACCTAGTTATGGATGGAGAGATTCATGATCAGAAAACTGGATACTAAGTGGTACATATTTTGTGTTCAGATTAAGAAAATTGTTAACCAAGTTATATAGAGAATGTGGTCCATATCTGATGATATATCATCATCAAACCAAGGAAACCATATAGCTGATAAAATACTGAAGATGTGTAAACCTGATTATTATTATGTAATCATAATTTCTATTTGATATTATTGTTTTTTTTTAAAGAACACATTGCATTCTTGGTCTTTTATTTGAAAATGTTGAGAGTGGGGGAGTCAGGGGAGAAGAGGATGAATATAAAAGGAAATATAATGAAGTAAAAGAGAAATGGGAAGTAATAGCTTATTCAAAACAAAATAAGGATCCCTGATAAATTGTTCTTGGTATCTGATGTATATTTGAAAAGATAGTAATATTCTTATATCCTAAATAATATTATGCCCATCATGAGTTCAGTTCCAATGATTTCATCTTGTACTTGCAAAATTTTAATGTTAGGTTTGATGGTGGCCTTATTGAAATTAATGTAATAGTTAAATCCACAGTTGATAATTTTTTTTCTAACATGTGGAAATATCTCCATATGCATGTTTCAAAGAAATACATGCATAACATTTTAAGTTCAACTTTAAAAATATGACCATTTAAGTAATAAAAACTTATGCTAAGTAAATATATGCCTAATATTTCTCAAGTCAGTTCTTTCTAGTTTTTTTGTTATTTGTTTCTTTAATATAAAGACCTCTTTTTGACTTCCAAAAATTAACAGACCAAAAACTACCTACAAATTAATCTTTGTATTATTAGCATGTTAAGAGGAAAAAGTATACCATTACAAGACTTCTATAAATTCAATAACACTTTTAATAATTTCATATTTTCTTAACTATATATATTATACACACATATACATAAAATGTGGATAAATGGAAATATATACATCTAGATCTATTTTAATTATTATTCAATTAATGGAAATTGTATTTATTTGTCATAGCTTTGAGAATTTGGGTATAAAATTTAGTTTCCTTTTAAAAATAGTTATATTCTCTAGGATTATTCAACTCACAGATTGAAAACATTGCTCTGAATTATGTTTTTTTCAGAGTTATTCCAGAGTTATTTCAGAGTTGCTCCAAAAGAACAATATTTGGAAAATAAGCAGCAACTGAATATGGGTAGGTATTTCTGGTCTTGGGCTGTGTAAGACATAGTAATCATAAATTTTCAACACCTTAGTTAAATTTCTCAAAATGACCTAATATATTATTTTTTGGAGCATAGTTTGAAGCATCTCCCTATCTATCCACTGACTTAGATGACACATTTTTCAGAAGTAGATTGAATTGCAATAAACTGAACTTAACGTTGATTAAACAGACTTTATATATATACATATAGTCACTATCATTTATTAAACATAGCTTTTATTTATTTTATTTTTAATTTATGGAATAAAAGACACATTTTTATAACAGTACAAAAAGATGATTGTGTGATGACCAAGTTAGCACCCTGGATACCTTAGAATCAGCTGGAGTCAGGATAAGCAAAAGTCCTTGATCTTTATTCTTGGTCTTTAGAGGTAAGAGTGAATTGGATGGAAGCAGAATCTCCTCGACCTTCCTTCTTCGTCTCCTGCCCAGAATTGACCCTGGCTAGTCTTACTCCACTCCCTAGTCCCTCCTACTTTCTCTGAATACACCAATTATTGAGCCAGCACAGGATAGTGGGAAGGGCCATTTTCCAAGCTTATGCTTATAGAGTATTGTCCAATAGGTAATTAGTCTTAAGTGCTTGAATCAACCTCAGTGCATCGACTCAATTGTTTCAGCCCTTTATTTGATTGTACATAAAACTGAAAATCTACTAGGCACAACTTAATATTCCTTTCAAATATACTAGAAAATTATTTTACAAATTTCTTTTTTTTTCTTTCTAATTTTTTTTTTCTTCTTTCTCCCTTTCCTAGAGGTAGTTGCCATTGGACACAAATATATACATAATCATAAACACATAGATGATGTGAAATTATCATACACACACACACACACACACACACACACACACATACATATAATTAGTCTATATAGCCTTCTATTCTTTCTCTGGATGCAGATAACATTTTTATGTGATCTTTATAGCCAATTTGGGCATTTATAACAGACAAAATAGCTTATTCATTCAAAGTCATTTTTAAAAGCAATATTGTTGTTAGTGTATACAATGTACTATTGTTTCTACTCATTTTGCTATTCATTATTTCATGTAATTCCTTCCATGCTTTTCTAAACTAATTAAACTCAACATTGTTTATTTTCTTTAAAGTGGCTGACATGAGAGAAATTCATAAACTGTAAAGGAATATTATAATTCCATCCAAACTTATTTTTTGGATGAAGAAAGGGAGGCTCAAGCAGATAACATGATCATTAAATTTTAAAGGGAATGACTAGGTAGCAATTGTTGACAAAAATAGCTGTTATAAAATTATTTCTACTGTAGAAAGATGAGAACTATTTTGATTTATAGTACCAGAGCATACACCAAAACATGACAAAGAGGATATAACAGAAAATTTCCTTTAAAAAATTGGTTTCTTTTGCATTTGACCAATTATATTTTTTAAGGAATTGCCTTCCTTTTCCAAGCTGTTGACTCTCTTGCATTCCTCTCATTTCTTTTATAATTTTTTCCTCTGTCTCTCTTATTTGCCTTTGAAAATCTTTTATGAGCACTTTCAAGAAGCCTCTTTGAGCTTGAAGCCAATTCATATAACTCTTTGATAAGAGCTGCCCCACTGATATGCTCTGCTACTGGGCCAGGACTGAGGGTCTTTGTTGCTGATTTGCTATATTTAAGACCTTTTTACTGGTTTTCCCAGACTTAGTCTGAGCTGGGCTGAACAGCACTTTCACTATATTGAGACTGACTTTTGCTAAAGTCCTTCCAATCCATCTTGAGATGGAGAGTTGTCTCATTCCATAAGACTTTATTCAGAGGCTTAGTTTCATGTGGTCTTCAAGGGAAACTGGGAGAGTTCAAGCAGCTTCCTGGTTTCATTCCCTCATCTTGGCTCTGCCTTAGGAGTCTCTATGTATTTCCTTGCTTCAAATGTGTTTCTTGTAAAGAATGTATTGTAGGATTGTGACTTTTAATCCATTCTGCTACCCACTTTCCAGTTTATGGGAGAGTTCATTGACATTCATAGTTAAGATTACTAAATCTGTATTTCCCACAATACTATTTTTTCCCAAGTTATACATTTATCTTTCCTTTTACCCTTTTCTTCTTCACCAGTGTTTTGCATCTGCCCATCATCTCCTTCAATCTGCCCTCCCTTTTTTCAGTCACCCATTTTCTTAATCCCCTTCTACTTCTGCCTACCTTGCTTTTAGCCTACACTTTTGTTTCTTATTTCCTATTTTATAATATTTAAAGGAAAATGGATATGTATGTATTTGCAAATTTTAAATTTAATTTAAATATATATTTTTTAAAATTATGTGAGTAGCAGCAGGAAATACTTGTATAATGCAATTGGAAAGCTTTATTAATAAAATGAGTTAGTTAATTTTAGAATACTTGGAAATATATTTTAAAAAGTCTTGATTTGTTAAATCAGAAGAATACAATAGCAAGAAACAAGTCAAAAAGGGAAAAAAAAAACATATCCAGTCTTCTCTAGCATATTTTAAAATAAGAAGTAAAGGAATGAATACGTTCTTTACATGAAATGCTGAAAAATCATAAACACACAAAATAAGCACAATAAAGGGGAAAGCTATTTTATTGAAAAGAATTTTCATCATTATTGACTAATTTCGATGCAATCTTCTATTATCCTGAAGAAATTTTGAGAATAGCATCCAAATAGTTTTCCTGGATCTTCCTGAATTATATTGTAAATATGTTTGAATATGTTTGGAGAGAAGCAAGGCATGTATTTCTGATTAAAAGGACAATAACTTTAAAATAATTAGAAAATATGTTCAAGGTCAAGTTCAGCCACCTACTGCCTGAATTAGGGCAAATCAGTTTTTCTCTCAATGCATCTCAGTTTCCTTTTCTGTATAGCATAAAGAGTTTTGACTAATTGAATTCCAAGATCTCTTCTTAAACTTTAAAGGTCTATATCTGTACTGATAGATTATTCACTTCCTATAATTTAACTACCTCAAAACCAAGGACAATATTATATCTGAATTTAGCAAAAGATGGTTATTTAATTATTCTGAAGGGATAAATGTTATGTTATTAGTATTGTTATGAAACTAAACAGAAAAATATTAATAAATATTGTCTTATCATCATTATCTTTAAAATTGTTTCCACAATTTTGTCTTATTCACAAGTTTATGATCATAAATAGATATATTCCTGACTTGCCAAAATTGTGAGATTGAAAAAAAAAACAAAATATAACAAAATATAATCAAATAGATCACATTTCATGCTCTCTTTGAAAAATATCAATATTTTTATGCCCTCTCCCAAATGTTTATTTGATTGGAAATGGGAGTATTCATGATCACTCAAATACTTGATACCCAGAGATAAAATCTTGCCAAAGTTTATGAAACCAGGCAAGAAATTGAAGAAAAGAAAGAAATTTCTTTAAGCTTTCTTCAATGTTTTTCATTAACAATCAGGGCTTTATTAGGGAAGAAAAATAATTAAAAAATGAATGGTTGATTAATGGTGGAGGGACTGAGAATTGGAATTTGGATTTCTGGATGATGACTTCTAATGTTGGAATGACAGATATCTGGCCAATGATGAAGTATGCATACAAAAGTCTAGTAAGAATCTAGTTCTCTGAAATTTTACATATATAATCAAGAAGGTTTTAATCTAAAAATAATTGGGGATGTGACAGATAGTATATATATATACATATCCCTTAAACTAGATACCATAAAGGGTAAATAATAATGTCAATAATATTCATTAGAGGCCCAGAAATTCACAAGATTTAGAAAAGAAGAAAAAAGATACACGTATATGTGCACACACACACACACACACACACACACACACACAATCCAAAATAGAGGTGCCAAAGAACTCATAAGTCTTGACACAAATAATTTTTAAAGATCCTATAGTTATCACTGACTCTTGGTAGGATGAAACCCCTGATGAAACTGTAGCTTTTGGAGGTATTTTATATTAAGAAAATGCATTCCTATGAATAAACCTAGAAATTACAGGAAGAAATACATTTGAGAGCATCTGGGTTCTCTCTTTCCTCTTCTTCCCTCTTTCCCCCTTCTCTTCAATCTTCTTCTCTTTCAGAATATGTATGCATGTATATATATATATATATATATATATATATATATATATATATATATATATATATAAAACTTTAGATGTGTATAAAATGCTATAAATATTTTTTTCTTATCTGATCCTCTCAAACTTCTCAGATAAACTTAGCTAGATAGTCCAGTAAATAGAATGCTGAGCCTAGAATCAGAAAGACCTGAGTTCAAATCTGGTCTCAGAAACTTACTATGTGTCCTTGTTAACCTCAGTTTCTTCATTTGTAAAATAAGGATGCTAACGAATCTTACCTTCCAGTAGTATTTTAAAGATCAAATGAGATAATCATAAAATACTTACAAAATATTTTGCACATAATAAAAACTATATAAATATTAGCTGTTCTTATAATAAGTATTATTTTATCTCCATTTTATATATGAAGAAACTGTAGCTGAGTGATTAAATAACTGATCCAAGATTATACAAAGAATTCAATCTCGGCTCTCTTCTAATTATAAACTTATCACTCTATCCATTGTAACACCTTACTGCCTCAAGGGTAAAGATAAATGAAGAGTGAAACAGAAGTTTTTTTTTTTTTTTTTGGGGGGGGGGGAAGGGAAGAGATTATAAGAGTATAACTACTTGAACACAAAATGGGAATTTGAGAAATAGGTTATAATCTTGGACTAGAGACATGATATAATAGTGATGGGAAACTACAATCATCCAGATATCTGCCAGAATTCTTTGTCTAGTAGAATAGCAAATAACTTTTTTCCTGCTTTAATGATAATTTCATCTATCAAAGGGTAGAAGGGGAAAAATTATATTATTGAACTGAATCTATTGACAGTTAAGCAGGACTGGTTGTGCATGTAAAAGTGATGGAAATCTTAGGACAAAAAGCAACTCTTTTCTACAGTTTCTGATAAAAAAGGGGAAAAAAAAAGATAATGATCTGACATATACCTTAGACTTTTAGGGGAAAAAAACATTTACAAAAGAATTGGAGGATGATAATATCCCATGTATTAATCTTTTATTATTAGGAAATAAATATAAGAGAAATAGGAAATGCTTAGAAATGACATATTGGGGAGCAGAGCTAAGATGGCAGAGAAGATACATGCATCATTCTAAGCTCCTCTTCTACCTTTACTACTAATTACCAAATTCAGGTCCAGAAATAGTGCTTAACTAGTAAAATCCACGAATATTGGGATTACAATAAATTACCAGCCAAAGACAATCTGGAAGATCTCCAGAAAAGGACAAATCCTGATCAGCAGGAGCAGGCCAGAATAGGCAGGGAGGCTGAACACGGAGGCTAGCACACTGAGCAGACAAGGGTGGGGTCAGTCTCTGTGAGTGGAGAATTTGCAGGGAGGACTCTACCACAGGTTGGATGCTCTGCTTTAGTTGCAAAGCAGTAGATCAGCTGAGAAGTTAAAAAAAAAAGCCAAAGGTAGAGTGTACTCCAAAAAATGCCAGAATTTAACAGGACTTGGCTACACCCATCCAGTACTGGAAGTGACTCAGCATGGATCACAGCACAGCTGTGTAGCTGCATTCTGCCATGAGGGACTTTTGTCTGGGGCAGCCACAAATCTTCATAGCAGGAGGATTCTGCTCAGGGCAGTCACAATTCTGAAAGGGGGGGGGAGGGGGTTCTGCCCAGGGCAGTAGAACTTCCCCAGTGGGCAGCACTTGCCAGGGCAGAGACACTTCCACTGTGGGGCTCTTCCCAGGGCACTTCTGCAGCTTGACCACTCTCTGCAGCCTGTTTGTAGAACAGCTACTGTCTATATATCTATTCCTTTTCACAGCTTTCCAACACTGAGGAGATTAATAACAGATAGTCTCCAGACAAAACCCCAAAGGGGGATGTAACCTGGTTCCCATCACACAAGGCTCTCCTAGAAGAAATAATAAAAGATCTTAAAAGAGAACTAGAAGAAAAATGGGGAAAGGAAAGAGAAGCTCTGCAAGAGAGTACAGAAAAGGCATATAATTAACTAAAAGAAAAATTTGATAAAGTGGAAAAAGAAAACAATTTCCTGGTATGTGAATTGGAAAAGGTAAAGAACTCACAGGAAAACAGAATTTGTGAATTGGAAATGTTAAAGAACTCTCAGGGAAGTAGGATTTGTGAAAAATAACTCAGAAAAAGGAAAACAACTCAGGAAACAAATTCGTGAAATGGAAAAAAATTCCATAGAACAAAACAACTCATTTAAAAACTCAATTGGACACATACAAAAAGAAGTAAAAAAAAAAAAAGCTAATGAAGAAAATAAATCATTAAAAATCAGAACTGAACAAATAGAAATGAATGATTCGTTGAGACATACATAAGAATCACTCAAGCAAAACCAAAAAAATGAAAAAAAAAACAGAAAAAAATGTTAAATATCTACTTGGAAAAACAACATACCTGGAAAATAGGATAATCTGAAGATTATTGGACTTCCTGAAAATTATGATGAAAAAAAGAGCCTAGACACTATTTTACAGGAAATCATCAAAGTGAACTGCCCAAATGTAGTAGAATTAGAAGGTAAAATAGGCATGGAAAGAATTCATTGAATACCTTCTGAGAGAGACCATAAAATAAAACTCCAAGGAATATTGTAAATTTCAAAACTATCAGACTAAGGAAAAAATATTTTTAAAGATAAATATTTTTTAAATAAAATTTTTTAAACTAATATTTTTATATTTAAAAAAAATATATCACAAACAGCCAGGAAAAAAAAAAAACAAACAAACAAAACAAAACAAAACAAACAAAAAACAATTCAAATACCAAGGAGCCACAATAAGGATCACTCAGGATATAGTTGCTTCCACATTAAAGGATCGAAGGGCCTGGAATCTGATATTCCGAAAGGCAAAAGAACTTGGAATGCAACCAAGAATAAATTAACAGCTAAGCTGAGGATTTTCTTTCAGGGAAGAAGATGGACATTTAATGAAACAGGTGAGTTTCATTTGTTTCTAAAAAAAAAAAAAAAACAGAGCTAAACAAAAATTTTGAATATAGGACGCAAGAGAAGCAGAAAAAGGTAAAAAGAAATCTTGAGAACTATATTTCAGTCAATGAACACACGTAAACAGTCCATGTATAATTTGATTTTACTGATATAATACAAAAAGGGTAAGTAGAAGTGGAAAGGGAATAGTATTAGAAAAAGAGAAAAGGGGAAATAAAAAGAGGGAAAGTACATCCCACAAAGAGGCAAAAGAAACCTATCATATCTGAGGGAATTTAGGGAGGGGGAGGAAAATTATGTGAATCTTACTCTCATCAGATTTGGCTCAAAGAGAAAATAATAGACATATTTGGTTTACAGAGAAACTTCTCTCACCTCATTAAAAAGTGGGAGAGGAAAGGGGAAAAGTTAAAAAGTAATAAGGGAAAGGTATAAGAAAGGGGAAGGGACTCAAAAGGGGTGGGAGAGATTCTAAAGAGGGAGAATTGCGTGAGGCAAGTGGTGCCCTTAAGTTTTATACTGGGGAGGAGGGTAAGGGGGAAAAGAAAAAGAAAAGCATTAATCTGGTGATAATAAGATGGCAGGAAATACAGAATTAGTGATTTTAATCATAAATGTGAATGAGATGAACTTTACCATAAAGCGAAGGTGGAAAGCAGACTGGATCAAAAGCCAGAACCCTACAATATGTTGTTTACAGGAAACACATATAAAGTAGGAAGATACATACAGAATAAAGGTAAAAAGTTGCAGCAGAATCTATTATGCTTCAGATGAAGTAAAAAAAAAAAAAGTAGGGGTAGCCATCCTTATCTCAGATCAAGCAAAAGCAAAAATTGATCTAATTAAAAGAGATAAGGAAGAAAACTATATCTTGCTAAAGGGTAGCATAGACAATGAAGCAATATCAATACTAAACATATATGCACCAAATGGTATAGCATCTGACTTCCTAAAGGAGAAGTTAAAAGAATTTCAAGAAGAAATAGAGAGCAAAACTATAATAGTAGGAGATTTCAAACTTGCACTCTCAGAATTAGATAAATCAAACCACAAAACAAATAAGAAAGAAGTTAAAGAGGTAAATAGAATATTAGAAAAGTTAGGTATGATAGATCTTTGAAGAAAACTGAATAGAGACAGAAAGGAATACATTTTCTTCTTAGAAGTTCATAGAGCCTATACAAAAAAAAAAAAAATTACCATATATTAGGACATAAAGACGTCAAAATTAAATGAAGAAAGGCAGAAATAGTAAATACATTCTTTTCAGATCACAATGCAATAAAAACTACATTCAATTAAAAGCTAGGTGTAAATAGACCAAAAAGTAATTGGAAACTAAATAATTTAATCCTAAAGAATGAATGGGTGAAACAACAAATCATAGACACAATTAAAAATTTTACCCAAGATAATGACAACAATGAGACCATACCAAAATTTGTAGGAGGCAGCCAAAGCAGTAATAAGGGGAAATTTTATATCTTTAGAGGCTTACTTGAATAAAGTAGAGAAAGAGAAGATCAATGAATTGGGCTTGTAACTTAAAAAGCTGTCAAAAGACCAAATTAACCCCCCCCCCATCAAATACTAAACTTGAAATTCTAAAATTAAAAGGAGAAATTGATAAAATTGAAAGTAAAAAAAAAACATGAATAAATAAAACTAAGAGTTGGTTTTATGAAAAAAAAAAACAAATAAAATAGATAAACCTTTGGTAAATCTGATTAGAAAAAGGAAAGGGGAAAATCAAATTGTTAGTCTTAAAAATGAAAAGGGAGAACTTTCCATCGATGAAGAAGAAATTAGAGCAAAAATTAGGAGTTACTTTGCCCAACTTTATGCCAATAAATTTGATAACATAAGTAAAATGGATGACTACCTTCAAAAATATAGGCTTCCCAGTCTAAGAGAGGAGAAAGTAAATTGCTTAAATAGTCTGATTTTAGAAAAAAGAAATAGAACAAGTTATTAATCAATTCCCTAAAAAAAATAAAATCCCCAGGAACAGATGGCTTTACATGTGAATTCTACCAAAGATTTAAAGAACAATTAAGTCTAATACTATATGAACTATTTGAAAAAAATAGGGAACAAACGATTCCTACCAAATTCCTTTTATGACAACAGACATGGCACTGATACCTTAACCAGATAGGTTGAAAAAAGAGAAAGAAAATTATAGACCAATCTCCCTAATGAATATTGATGCTAAAATCTGAAATAAAATAATAGCAAAAAGATTACAGAAAATCATCCCCAGGATAATACACCAGGACCAAGTAGAATTTTTACCAGGAATGAAGGGCTGGTTCAATAATGGAAAACTATTAACATAATTGACTGTATCAATAACCAAATTAACAAAAAAACATATGATTATCTTAACAGATGCATAAAATCCAACATCCATTCCTATTAAAAACATGAGAGTATAGGAATAAATGGACTTTTCCTTAAAATAATCAGTAGCATCCATTTAACACCATCAATAATCATCATATGTAATGAGGTAAACTGGAACCATTCTCTCTCTCTCTCTCTCTCTCTCTCTCTCTCTCTCTCTCTTTCAGTTCCATTTTTTTATATTTATTTATTTTATACTAACCTTTTATTGAGAGAACCCATGCCAGGGTAATTTTTTTACAACAGTATCCCTTGCACTCACTTCTCTTCTGATTTTTCCCCTCCCTTCCTCCACCCCCTCCCCCAGATGGCAAGCAGTCCTCTATATGGTAAATATGTTGCAGTATATCCTAGATACAATATATGTATGCAGAACTGAACAGTTCTCTTGTTGCACAGGGAGAATTGGATTCAGAAGATAAAAATAACCCAGGAAGAAAAACAAAAATGCAAGCAGTTTACATTCATTTCCCAGTGTTCTTTCTTTGGGTGTAGCTGCTTCTGTCTATCATTGATCAATTGAAACTGGTTAGGTCTCTTTGTCAAAGAAATCTACTTCCATCAGAATACATCTTCATACAGTATCATTGTTGAAGTACATAATGATCTCCTGGTTCTGCTCATTTCACTTAGCATCAGTTCATGTAAGTCTCTCCAAGCCTCTCTGTATTCATCCTGCTGGTCATTTCTTACAGAACAATAATATTCCATAACATTCATATACCACAGTTTACCCAACCATTCTCCAATTGATGGGCATCCATTCATTTTTCAGTTTCTAGCCACTACAAACAATGCTGCCACAAACATTTTGGCACATACAGGGCCCTTTCCCTTCTTTAGTATTTCTTTGGGATATAAGCCCAGAAATAACACTGCTGGATCAAAGGACATGCACAGTTTGATAACTTTTTGGGCATAATTCCAGATTGCTCTCCAGAATGGTTGGATTCATTCACAACTCCACCAACAATGCATCAGTGTCAACTGGAACCATTCTCAATAAGATCAGGAGTGAAACAAGGTTGCCCACTATCATCAATACTATTCAATATACTATATTAGAAATTCTAGCTTCGGCAATAAGAGTTGAGAAAGAGATTAAAGGAATTAGAGTAGGTAATGAGGAAACCAAATTATCACTCTTGGCAGATGATATGATGGCATACTTAGAGAACCCCACATATTCTACTAAAAAGCTATTAGAAATAATCCACATCTTTAGCAAAGTTGCAGGATACAAAATTAATACACACAAACCACCAGCATTCTTATATATCACTAACAAAATCCAAAAGTTAAGAGTTACAAAGAGAAATTCCATTCCAAGTAACTGCGGATAGTATAAAATATTTGAGAATCTATCTGCCAAGGGAAAGTCAAGAACTATATGAGCAAAACTACAAACCATTTTTTACACAAATAAAGTCAGATCTATTGGAAAAATATTAAGTGCTTTTGAATAGGTCAAGCAAATATAATAAAGATGACAATACTATCTAAACTAATCTATTTATTTAGTGCTATACCAATCAGACTCCCAAAAAACTATTTTGATGACCTAGAAAAAATAACAACAAAATTATTCTGGAATAACAAATGTTCACAACTTTCAAGGGAACTAATGAAAAAAAAATCAAATGAAGGTGGCCCAGCTGATCTAAAACTATACTATAAAGCAATGGTCACCAAAGCCATTTGGTATTGTCTATGAAATAGACTAGTTGATCAGTGGAATAGGTTAGGTTCATGGGACAAAATAGTCAATAACTTCAATAATCCAGTGTTTGGCAAACCCAAAGACCCCAGCTTTTGGAAAAAGAATTCACTAATTGACAAAAAGCTGCTGGGAAAATTGGAAATCAGTATGGCAGAAACTAGGCATTGACCCACACTTAACACTGTACACCAAGATAAGATCATGATGTAGGCATAAAGAATTAGATTATAAATAAATTACAAGAACATAGGATAGTTTACTTCTCAGACCTGTGGAAGAGAAAGGAAATTTGTGACCAAAGAATAACTAGAAATCATTATTGTTTACAAAATAGAAATTTCCAATTATATCAAATTGAATAACTTTTATACAAACAAAACTAATGCAGACAACATTAGAAGGGAAACAATAAACTGGGAAAACATTTTTATAGTCAAAGGTTCTGATAAAGGCCTCATTTCCAAAATATATCGAGAACTGACTCTAATTTATAAGAAATAAAGCCATTCTCCAATTGATAAATGGTGAAAGGATATGAACAGAGAATTTTTGGATGTGGCTATTTCTAGCCACATGAAAAGATGCTCCAGTCATTATTAATTAGAGAAATGCAAATTAAGACAACTCTGAGATAGCACTACACATCTCTCAGATTGGCTAGGATGACAGGAAAAGATAATGCTGAATGTTGGAGAGGATGTGGGAAAACTGGGACACTGATACATTGCTAGTGGAATTGTGAATACATCCAGCTATTCTGGAGGGCAATTTGGAACTAGGCTCAAAAAGTTATCAAACTGTGCCTACCCTTTGATCCAGCAGTGTTTTTACTGGGCTTATACCCCAAAGAGATACTAAAGAAGGGAAAGAGACCTGTATGTGCAAAAAATGTTTATGCAGCCATCTTTGTAGTGGCTAGAACCTGGGAATTGAGTGAATGCCCATCAATTGGAGAATGGCTGAATAAATTGTGGTATATGGATGTTATGGAATATTATTGTTCTGTAAGAAATGACCAGCAGGAGGATTTCAGAAAGGCCTGGAGTGACTTACATGAACTGATGCTGAGTGAAATGAGCAGGACCAATATGTCATTCTATACTTCAACAATAATATTATATGATGGTAAATTCTAATGGATGTGGCTCTCTTCAACAATGAGATGAACTAAATCAGTTCCATTTGTTCAATAAGGAATAAAACCAGCAGCACCCAGTGAAAGAACTCTGGGAAATGAGTGTGAACCATTATATAGAATTTCCAATCCCTCTCTTTTTGTCCACTTGCATTTTTTATTTCCTTCTCAGGTTAATTTTACAGTATTTCAAAGTCCAATTCTTCTTTTGCAGCAAAATTACTGTATGGATATGCATACATATATTGTATTTAACATATACTTTAACATATCTAACATGTATTAGTCTACCTGCCATCTCAGGGAGGGAGTGGGGACAAGAAGGGGAAAAGCTGGAACAGAAGGTTTTGCAAGCATCAATGCTGAAAAATTACTCATGCATATATCTTGTAAATAAAATGTTATAATAAAAAAGAAAGAAAGAAAGAAAGAAATGACATATTAAAGACAGAAAGAAAGCAACTCCAGTGAGAAAAAATGTTGACAGAGACTAATGGTGATAAACAAAGAACTTTCACCAAAGTAACTATATTTTTTTAAAAGAAATGTATAGAAGATGAATATGACAGCATAACAGATATCTATATACTGTAAAGAATATTAAAGGTCAGAAGAAGCAGAGGCTGATAAGGGAAACTAAGGATGTCCAAAAAAAGTTTTTGTTTTTTACCTCAGCTAGGAAAAAAAGAGGTTCAAAGGAGCAATATAACCTTTATTTCAGGAAGAATGACAATAATTTAACACAGAAAGAAGGAAGAAATGCTCAATTTTTATCTTGCTTTTTTCTTCAAAATGACTGAACAAAAATAGCTAAATTGAAATGGTTAAACAAATAAGGAGATAGAAACAAACATTTAGATTCCATTAATTAATCAAGTCGGTTGGAATGAATTGTAATTTTGTGTACAAAAAAATAATAAACAAAACATATTGCAGACATCACTTTTAGTAATATCTTCAAAATTATGGAAAACAGATAAAGTATCTTCAGATGGGAAGACAATGCTGTCCTGATTTTCTTAAAAACAAAAGAAAAGAAAGCAAAACAAGCAAACAAACAAAACTAATGGTAATGGGAAGGAGAGAAAATAGGAAGGAATTTCACAAACTATAGTCCAAGGACCTTGACTCTGATCCTGGGAAAATTCAAGAATAGAACGTTAAATAGACAGTTGGTGATACTGAAGAAAATTAACCTATTTTTGCAGATGATTTGATGACTTACTTAGACAATATTAGATATTTAACTAAAATTTTATTGAAAAATTTTTTAAAATTATTAGATATTCTATAAAATATAGAGTTACCAAGATACATATAATAAATGCATGAATTCAACCACTAAGAAAGGTAAATAATTAGCTGTGCCAAAACAATAAAAATGATCAAATTATTTAATTTCATAAATTAATATATAATTTAATTAATAAATTAATTAGTAAATACAGTGTCAAATCAACCTATCAAAAGTGTAAAGATCTATAACACAAAAATAAACATTTTTATGGGGAAAAATCAAGAATCTTAACAGAAATACTTCTAAAATGTGGAATAGAAGAGGGGGCCACTAGTATGAGATACCAAGCTATGTTGCAATGTATATTTCTCACCAAATAAATTAATACTAGATTTAAAAAGAAAAGTTGATTAGCTAAACATATTAGATATACACGACAGAATTAATAAATATTACAACTATTTTCAATAAAAATTACCTAATTAATCTCTGTTTTAAATGTAAGAAAATGAAGACCAGACAAAGTTATGACCACACAGCTGTTATTGTTTTAGTCATTTCAGTTGCTTAGTCATTTCATTTCACAACTCCATTTGGGGTTTTCTTGGCAAAAATACTAGAATGACTTGACATTTCCTTCTTCAACTTATTTTATGTATGAGGAACCTGAGGCAAATGGAGTTAAGTGAATTGCCTAGGGTCACATAGCTAGTAAGAGTCTAAGGCCAGAGTTCAACTCAGGTCTTCCTTATTCCAGTTCTGGTACTCTGTCCACTGTACTATCTAGCTGTCTTTGACTACACAAGTAGCTAGTAATAAGTCAGAACTAGAATTTAGGCATCCTGATTCCTACACCAATGCGTTTTTTCTGCATTTGTTTTAATGTTTAAAGTATTATTTTAATGTTATATAAAAAATGTAATATGAGAAACTTTGCAGATATATGATAAGAATAAAACATGACTACAATGAGCAAGTAAATCTGGTAATCTCTTCCCTTTCCCTTTCCCTTTCCTTTCCTTTCATTAAAAACAACAATAAAAACATTTTATCTATGCATATTGCTTTTTTTTTCATAACCTCCATTTTTCATCTTCTCTGCCCAATTTCCCAAGAATTGTAGAAATCTTATATAAAGTATTCAGTCATATATAACCTCAAACCAGTTATGATTAAGAACCAAATAGAATTGTCTTGATAATATGTGCCATAAGGGTTCAATCATTTTAGGTTGAAATGCTCTTGTTATTCCTAATTGAAACTTTTACCTAAAACATTTTCAGGCTAAAGTTTAGAAGAGTAGAATTTAGTCTGTATTTTTTCTCATTATACAAAGCTATTTAAATTCAAAGGAATTTCATTTATATGGGATCTTCCAAAGAGAAGAAAGGAGGGGGAATTTAATTCAATAAATTCAATAATGTCATCTGTTATCATCTGTACATTTAAAATTTTCTAATTATTTCAAAATTTTTCTAATAGGTTTATTGGACTTATTCTTCTTTAAAAAAGCTTTAAATTGCTTTTATTGCTCATAAAGAAAGTAAAAGTATTATCTTTCTGTGAAGGTGACCCTGAGTTCAAGAACTCTGATGAATACAGTGGAGTGAAAATTCTGGCAATGTCTGACAAGCTGGAAAACCTTCAAGTATTGGCTCAGAGACAGAATGTGTCATTTTCTGAGGAGAAGCATTGCTAAGTACATTGAGGTTTACAGTAAGTGATTACTGGTTTGACCTCAGTGATAAAAATACAAAATAGCCTGAGACTTGTGTGGCCCCCTTCTCTGTTCACAATGGTGGCAAATGGATTGAAAAGGATTTTCAGACCCACATAGTTTCTAGATCATCTGTAGAAATTTGTTTAATTATTGGTATTTTAATGTTCGAGCTTTATATAAGTGGCCAGTGAGTTTGTATACAACTTGAAAAAGAGAAGCCTATTGAAATACTAACATTCTTATTATAGAGACAGAAAACAGAAATGAATTATATTCTAAAATGAAGTTACACCCCAAATAAAAGGCTTATTTTTAGATTATCTCTAGAAAAATGAGAAAGGTAGCACAGAATCCATCACACCCCCTCTATGCCTCCGTCTTAGACATATAAAAATGTATAAACACACGGTCACTCAGGGGGGAAAATTTCATTTAATTGCTGGGATCTTTGTTCATCATCTAGTTACTTCTTCTCCTAGTATTTAAGAGGGTGTAAGTACAGATTTTGGAGATAACTGCCTATCATATGTGTATGTAGATAGAAGAAAATGGAGAAGTAAATACTCCTCTCCCTTCCCTTTTTCTCTCCTTTCCTCTCTTCTCCTTTCTTCTCCTCTCCTCTCCTCTCTTCTCCATCATCTATTTATTCTGGACAAGTCATTTAGCTTTTCTCTGCCACAGTTTTCCCCATCCACAAAAGGGGATAATAATAGAATCTACATCATAGCTTACTTGGAAGATCAAGTGAAATAATATAGGCAAAGTGCTTATCATAGTGCTTTTACTTAATAACTACTTATTTCCTTTCTACTTTTGATTGCGTAGAAGGACTCCCACTTCCAATTCTTCTAATAATTATTGTCTACCTAGATTTTCAGAGAGGCTACATGGAATAGTAAGCAGGAATCTGGGTTCAGAAAAAAACAAATTTGTTTTTAAGCCATGTCTATGATGCGCATGATTTTTGGATCTCTAGACAATTTACTTAATCACTCTGTGTTCACAGACACTCTCAAATTACTGGTCTTCACTTGTGAGGTAAATTTCTCACTAGATTTCTTGCTGATGAAACAATAGGTCTAGAAAAAAAAAGAAGAAAATTCTTTCTTGAAATTCTATATTTACTTTTTCCCCTTTAAATTTTTAGGACCAATAAATCTACATAAGTATGTAAGAGATTGAAGAGACCTTAGAAAACCAAAGATGTTGCTTACCTTCCATCAATTTATATATTATCTTTTCCTTAGATTTGAGAGACAAAAAAAATGACCTTTTTAAACAGATTCAGTTGGTTAATATCTGTATTTTACTGATACTTTTAAAAAAATAATAGAACTTCAGAACTTTTTGTAACAAATAAAAATTATTAAGCAAATCCAATACACTTGGCCACCATATCTGATAGTCTTTTCAATAGTTCAAGCATATAGTCATCCCTTTCTCTATTTAATGGAAAGGAGTGTATTTCAACATCTCTCCTTTGGATTTAAGATCCATGATATCTAACTATTTATCAATCTACCTATGCACACACACACACACACACACACACATATTTACATATATATGTATACATATACACACGTTTCCTTTATATACTTAGTTCCATAAATCACAAAGCTAAGACATTAGAGTTTATTCATTCATTTGTTTTACATTTTAACAGTAATGAATCTCAGTTCATCAGTAAATAGAGAAAAGGAAGGTAAGATTGTAAGAGGTTATATATCTATTATTTTTTATTTCCATTTTAACCTCTGTCTATTGACAAATAATATTATCCACAGCTTCTTTAACAAGAGAAGTAAATAGTTAAAGACTTGCTCAATTTCAGTTAAAATGAAATATATAATTATATGAATCCATTTCTGTGGATTTTAAGGTCCCCTGAATTTGAAATTAATGAAGTTCAACTATACACTTTCATAGAGTAAGCATGTGAGCAAAGTGAAATTACAGGAGATTTTACATCCTCGAGCTTGTGACTTATCTATTGTAGCACATTTGGTCCCTGGAGTGGCACAAAACACTTGATTTCATCCCTGTTTCTAGATAAAATGCCTCCATATAAGTGGGCCATGTAGCAAGCAATTTGATCATTATTAACTGAGGGACTACTTTAAACTGGAGGAAGACACCCAGGAGAGCCATGGTTTCCACCAAAAAACACAAAACAGTAAGATTGCCCTATAGTTTCAAGGACCATAAGGAGGAACTTCCTCACAGAGAAAACTCCCAAAATGAAGCAATGTATTCAGAAGAAGACAATGTCCAGTGACCTTGGTCTGATGTGCCACTAGGAAGGTTCTTCCAAAGTAATGTTGCCATCTGATCTGTTTTCATTCTTACTCTGAAAAATCTTGATATAGAATAAAAAGTACTTGAGAACTTTCATCATCAAAACATCTGTATTGTCTCCTTTTCTATTTAATACAGCTACCAATTAGCTTCAAAGGAGTATTTGAGCATGTGAGAAACATTTTGCTAGGCACTCTGGAGAGGAAAATAATGAATAAAGCCTGGTCTCTAATCTCAATGAGCTTATTTCATATACATTATAGAAGATAAGATAAATGTACAAATATCAATAAGACAGGAAAAAGAAGGAACAAAGCAGCTCAGTGAAAATATTATGGGAACATAGAAGTATAAATGATTACTTCCAATGGCATATCTGAAGGAAATATGTCCAACTGGCAATGAGAAATAGTGTCCTAATAGAATTTTTTGTCAAAAGATACTAAAAAAAATTATATAAAGGCAAATTTCAAACTATCAGTAGCCATAGCAAAGAATTCTTCTACAACTCACTAGTAATAAGAAAAAAGAAATTAAAACAAGTCTAAGGCTTAATGAGCTCATTGAAAACATGGATAGATTTGCACTAAATAATGAAAAGTAAAATGAGCAGAACAGATAAAATGTTGTATACAGTAATATCAATATTATTTTAAAAATAACTTTGGGTGACAGTCATTATTACTATTATAAATTCCCAAATTAATTACAAAGAACTTATGAAGGAATAATCTTCATTCAAAAACATTTAAGAGATAAGAGAAAGAGATGAATGAGAGAGATAGCATAAAAATTGCCAGAGAGGAAGGGATATGTGCTGTTTTAGAATCAAAGGTAAATGAGATCTTCAGGAAGGGACTAACTTATAAATTATAAATGCTCTAAAGAGAAAAAGGATAAACACAGTTATGGAAAGTCATCACTTGAGTAGAAACCACATTAGGGTTGAGGAAAGAGTCAGCAATAAGATTGTGAAAGTAGTGAGTATCAATAAGTCAGTAAATTTTTTTCAGTCTTTAACATGTGCCAGCAGCTGTGCTAAGTTCTGGAGCTAAAAAAAAAAAAAAAAAAAAAAAGACAAAACAAACAAATTAAAAGAAAAAAACAGTTTTCCTCTTGGGGGGGGGGCTACATTCTAATGGGGGAGCCAAATATAACAATAACTGAGTACAAAACTCAGTTATACAGTAACTGATTTACACAGTATCATTGGAAGGACATCTTAGAATGGAAGTCACTAGAAACTAAGGGAAGAATGTTGGTGGAAAATAAGTAAAATTTGTTAAGAAACAAGACAAAACAAAAAAATAAGTTTTATATAGAAGGTGTTATTTTAGGTTTCCTTTGAGACAGCTTAAATCTCTGCTTTTGTATGTAGTCTTATTGGTTCCATTAGATGATAGTGCTTTCCCTTATATGATTGTCTTACATATATTCTCTTTGGTGTTCAAATGAATGATAGGATAGTAACATAAAAGGGGAGCAGGGCTGAGGAATGTTTATTTAAGGATAGAACAAACTTGACCACATTTGCACAGTAGGAAGGAAGCAATGAAGAGGAGGAAATTGAAAATGTAATAAGAATATAATGACTGATACAACAAATTTCTTTCTTTCTTTTTTCTTTTTTTTTTCCTGAGGCAATTGGGGTTAAGTGACTTGCTCAGGGACACAGAGAGAGAAAGTGTTAAGTGTCTGAAACCAGATTTGAACTCAAGTACTCCTGACTTCAGGGCTGGTGCTTTATCTACTATACCAACTAGCTGCCCCGAGGGAACAATTTTCTGGAGTAGATAATACAAGGTTGGAAGTGGAGCACAGATGTAAAGATTGATATAGGAAAAGAGAGAGAACACTTCTTTCTCAGAGATAGTTCTAAAGAATATGATTGGTTATAGCATAATCAGTTTTTATGTGATAGAAAAAGTTGAAACAGCTAATTATCAGATACCTTTCTCTTCTCATTAAAGTAAGAGATGAACTCATCTGTATCTGACTCTTACCAATCACAAGGAACTAATTCTTTAATTACGAGGACAAAGTTGGGATAATGATCACTACATCTGAGAATTTATGATAGAGAATACGGGACATGTAACCTAGCATGTACTAGGTCTTCAGAAAGAAGATTTTAAAAGATACAGCAATTGGTAGGTGCCATCCAAAAAACATTCTTCAGGGAATGAAATCCAGGAGGAATGGGAAGTTATCAAGAATGAAATTGTAACGATTTTTAAAAAAAAATTTGCAACAAGAAAGAAAAAAAATATGTATCTGATTAAGGGTTAAAAGAAGAGGTGGTTATATAGAGGAAGGTATATCTCTTTATCTTCAAAGGATCTGATGGGCAATATTACTCCCAATTTAAAAGAATGAATGAAGGATCATTTCTGGGGAGAAGCCTCCAGGAACAGGATAGACCAAAGAACTTTTGATCTCTGTAATGATTCAGGCCCAGCAAACAAGTGTACCAGGAGTGAACTGACTGCAAAGAAGAATGCTACAACTTTGAATTTAATGTGATAATAAGTTTAAACATTGTCTGATTCAGTAACTCATTTAAAGAAAGATCTACAAATGCAGAATTTGACATATTTTCTTGTTGTTTTGAGGTACTACATTGCCTCATCTCTGCTTGACCAACTGGCAATTTACCCTTGGGAGTTTCCTGCTTTATTTCAATTTTGTTTATTTGTAATTTACATTTTTAAAGAAAATATTTGTCTTCAAATAAAGTTGAGGTGTTTTTGTTGTATTCTGAGTGTTTGCTATAAAAGAGTGGATCACTCAAGGACAGAAGACCAAAGGAGCCTGAGACAAATTACCATGGATTACCATGGTATGTCTATTCAATTCCCTCCCTGATTTTACAAAAAAAGGGACTTTTTAGACTCATTGAAAAATCTGAATTTTAATGCATTTACAGAGAAAGAAAGCAAGTATAAGAATAGAGGATGAAAATAAAAATTGGGTCCAGACAGAGTGTTAAGTATTGTTAGAAATACTTAATCTTTTGAACTAAGGGAAAATAAGCCTTTTGGCAGCATTATCAAGGAAAAGAGAAGTATCATACATAGGAGGAATAGCATCACTTCTCAGAATATTTAGGATGATGATAATAGAAAACAGAGGAGGCATACATGCTCAACTCCAGACTCTTTTCTTCACTTTCTGTAAATTTGGTAACCTTGCCAACTATTTCAACTATAATTGTTTATTTCATATATATATACACACACACACACATACATATGCATTATATCTCTATCTACCTATCTGTCATTTATTATCTGTTTTTCCCTTGACCTTTAGTTTTGTGATCACCAATTATCTATTAGATAATTTGAACTGGATATTGCAGAGACATGTGAAAACCCTTTTGTCCAAAACTGAATCTATTATCTTTTGCATCAATCTCCCCCTTCTCCCAAATTTCCTTATTTCTTCCAAAGACATCACCTTTCAATGTAATCTTTTCAGGTATGTAACCTACATATTATATCTCACCCCACATATCCAATCAGTAATCTCTTGCCTAATTATTATTATTAATCATTTATTTGTTTGTTATTTTTGCTGAGGCAATTGGAATTAAGTGACTTGCCCTGGATCACACATCTATGAAGTGTTAAGTGTCTGAGGGCAAATTTGAACTCAGGTTCTCCTGGCTTTAGGGCTGGGACTCTATATCCTGCGCCACCCAGCTTTCCTTATTCCCTAAATTATTGCAAATACTTTGTAATCAATCTCCATATCTCAAGTCTCACCATCTGGTTCATCCTATACATTGCTACCAAAGTTATTTTGTTTATACATAGATTGTGCTATTCTTCTGTGAAACTAATTACTGTGACTCCCTATTGCATCTAAGATATTAAAGAAACTTGTTTAGTTTTTAAAGGCTTTCTTAGTGTGACTACAATTCTATATTTCTTGCCTCATTGGATATTTTTTCTCTTGTATTTTGTAATTCACCAAAACTATGCTTCTCTTTGTTTTTCTATGTGGTAATCTATCTTTCCTCTGTATACTTTTCCATATGAATTCTCCATACCTTAAATGCACTCTTTTATTAATTCTGTCTACTGAAATCACACCCTTCTTTGCATATTAGTCCAAGCACCATCTTCTTCAAGAAGCCTATGTTGATTCTCCCATAATTCTAGCTATTAGAACCCTTTTCTTGCCAGAATATTGCTTATATTCAACTCCTTTCTTCTAATTTCTATTTATGTGTTTTACATATGTTCTGTATGATCCTATATATGGACTCATTGCACTTTCTATTTGATTGTAACTTCCTTGAGAGTAGGTAGATATTTCATTCTATTTACCTATATTCTAGCATCGAGAATAGTCCTTAGTACATAGTGGCTACCTAATAAATGTTTAATTGAATCATTCCTGTAATGCTTTTTTTCTTTTTCTTAATATGTATATATTTGTCACTGATTATTTGTAATCTATAAAAGAGAATACATTTAATAAAAGTGGATAGGGAGGAAGAAAGTTTTTTCTCATTTATATTTTACTTTTGGTTGAGTAAAATTTAAAAAAAAAGCAGTGAGGGCTTGTGAGTTATATGTTAAAGTAGGTGCCTTCAAACAATGATCTTGACAGAAATAGATGGAAGGAGGAGTTTGGACAGTGTTTTCAGTTATATCAAATGCTTGCTTTCACAAAAGTTTTCAGCACAAAAGTTCTTCTGTGGACACTGAGCTACAAATCATGGAATCTTATAATCTCAGAAGAATCACAATGATAAGTTACTCAAAGTGCAAGGTAAAGATGCATAATCGGTATAATGTAGGGCACAAAACATTTACCAAGAATGATTTGTATGAGAGAAATAGGATAAAAAGCATCATAGAATGTGTGGATAAATGAAAAATCAGGTGGTCATGTAAGAGCTGACACTGATGTATAGTTCTTTAAGGCACAGCAAGCACTGTGGGAGATTTATCTCATTTTGTCATAGAGGACACAATACATGCACAGCCCACGTGGTACCTTGGTACTCTCAACATATTAAAAAAAGAATGATAGAAAGGCCTATTGCCTTTATGGGCAATTTATAGGAAAGCATAGGTAAGAATTTCATAGCGTGAGACACACAAAGTACCCTATCTATAAAATCATGGATTCATCAAAATATCCCTGATAAGTATCCATACAAGTTTCCCTGGAAAGATTTTTGAATACATATGTCATCTGATAAGATTGGGAAGTATCCTTGCTTTCTTGATTCATTTTTTGTGGCTCTTCCTAAATTTGGGGGTTTTATCTTGTCTGGAACTTGTAGCCCTAACTATAAAATATTGCATCAAATCAAAGGAAAATAATTATGTTTGGCCTATTATTGGATAAGAAATATTAGATAACCTAAGAGAGATATTTAATGATTATGTAAGTCCAACTGGAACTCAGAATGTAGTCTATTTAAAGAGCTTAATTAATAGAATTCTAACTTTAAGAACAGTCTGTTCGTGTCAATAGATATATAAAGATAAACCATTTTGTCTTCCCATGTATATGAAGATCTATTTTAGAAGCACAAGTAAATCATTTGACTCATTATTAATAGAGTATTTATGTGGATGGAAGCAAAGGAATGTTGGAACCTGTTTATATACAGAAAGTTCTCATTTGTGTATTTCATATAAGGTGGTGAAACTTATATGAGCTGCATGGATATATTAAATATATATGTGTGTATATATATATTTATGTACATAAACACACATCCATAAATACACATAAATACATGTACATATAGATGCATGTTTTCTATATATGCATGTGTATGTATAGATAACATCTGTATCTGTACTTAGATACATATTTATGTATCGATACATATATATTTTAAATTTAGTAATGATTTTATTTTACTTTTTAATTTTCTCATCCTGAAAATCATTAATAAAAGAAAGTAGATGTGTGTGTGTGTGTTTGTGTGTCTGTGTGTGTGGGCAGGGCTCCCACTCCCCATTTTGCTACCTCCCTCCCAAATACAGATTGCATCATTAGTATTTGAACATAAAGCAAAAATCCAATCTGTGAATCTGAGAGCAGGCCTTGCTTCAGACCTTTGATGTCCTGTCACATGATGAGTTAAATCCTATGCTTCATCACATCAGGTTTTAATTTGCTACAATAGAAATAAATTACATACTGAGTAGAGGGACAGATAGTGTCTGTTTAATACCAATTTTCTGAAGTGGTTGGAGGCGGCATTCAAGTCAAATGATCAGGATCAGAAAATATTGCAATTTGTCAGCTTTATTATGTTTCTGGTAATTTGCCATATCCATAATTTAGGTATTTAGGAAATTCTTGCTTTGAGGTCAGGCTTTTATTGCCCTTGATGATAAGACTTTGTTCCTCAGTGCAGTCTGGCAGAGGAGCAGTTAACATCATATGGGAAATGTTAATCCTGCCTCTCTTAGGAATATCCAGCAATCCTGCAGTTTTAGACATGTTTCTAATTTCCGTTTTTAAGAACCAAAGTGTAGAGATTAGAAAAGATAGCCAGTGGAATTATTTACTAACTCATTTCATTAAGTCCTTAGACTCTGAAGCAGATCTAGTTAAAGAATTTTTATAAAAATCAGAAAAAAAAAAACAAAAAAAAAAAAAACAACAACACAAAATACCTATCAGAAACTGAAATATGTATTTCCATGTCGGTATATCCTGAACAGTGGTGCAAATTCCTACATTTCAGGGAAAATTAAGAGCATATGTTTCAGAATTTAATTCTAATTTGCAATGAATTGCTTCAGTAAAACCACTTATATCAATATTGTTAATCTTAATGGTTTCAAGTGACCCATGTTTTAATAATCCAGACCATCAGTTGAGGACAATTTTCTTTTCCTAATTAAGTGTGTTTGACCACAAGAGGGAGTTCCTTGCCAACTGTTTACTTATCCTGAAAAGATATTGTGCACTGAAGTTACATAGAAAAATAATGCCCAATATATCTAGTTCTTTCAGGATTTTTAGGCCAAGGAAGTCATTACAATTGATATAAATGCACACCCTTCAATGTATCTTTAGAATGAAATATAATTTGCACCATAAAATTCAATTTTGAGGATAACATACCCATCTTTCTTTGAAAAAGAAATGATGCATCATGTATTTAAAAGTGGTTTCCAAATTTGCACCTGCAAAATTGCAAATGTGCCCATTTGTGTACAAAACCACATTTGCACATGCAGAGGAGCATTGGAGGGTATATATTATGCTACTGTACAACTAATTTGGTTAATTTGCATGAGTAAAGATAGCTTTGTCAACATAAATTGTTGCACATTTATATGCTGACTTTGGCATTATCAATGAAAGCAGTACAGGGTATGTATATATATATATAAAACTTACAAAAATATACTAATTAAATTATCCTTTAGAGGATAAGAGTATTTCAATAGTGGACTTTTTGAAATCCATATTAAGGTTATTTTCCCCATGATTAGGTAGGTGCACAATATACATAATAATAATTTCATCATATATTAGAAAATGAAATGTGCTTGCTATCTCATCACAATTCAAGTTATTATAATATGTAATTCAGAAGTATCTTGGTAAAATGTGCAGGGCTTCAAAATGACATTAACATAATTAGGAAATGATATTAGATATGCAATGTTGTTCTATGTCTCTTTTTCATTTAAGGCAAAGCTTTAGAATTATTTCATAACTTGTAAATTATTTCTTCAGAAGCTTGTTTCAGTGATGAGGATCTCCAAAGTATTATTTCATAGGACAGTAGCCAGGGCTTAGCAGTCAGGAGTCAGTTTCCAGGTTCTCATAAGGTTTCCCCACAATCCTCATTCCAAAAGACCTTTCTTCCTTTCTTATGATTAGAGACTGTCCCTCTGCCAGAGGATATTGCTTTTTTTGGTAAAAGACACCGATAAAATAAATATAGAGAAATTAATAAATATGCTAGTGGTAAGTGCAGTGATTTTGACAAAACTTGCTTGGAGAAAAATAACATATTGTGCATCTGTTCCTGGTGTGCCTTGATGGTCAAAGTTATAAATCTGTGATACAGGAGAAGAAAATTCCAATAATTTTTTAAACTGCCTCCTCCTACCCCCTTCTTTGATTCTTACAATTCTATTATTTTAAACTATTTTGGACACATTTTTACCACATGAAGTTGTGCATTATTAAAGAAGTTTTCTTTTAGTGTAATTTCAACTGGTTAAAAAAAAAAAAAAAAAAAAAAAAAAGGAAATCCAGTCCTCCAGTGACTCAAGCAAAGCTTTCAGCTTTCTACAAGAGTTGTCCCCACCTAGTCACAAGTCGACCATTAGGAGACATAAAAGGATAGCATATGTTTGTCAGGTTCCATCAATCAGAATGCATACACATACATACATACATACATATAAAATATACACAAAGATACAAACATATCTTAAGGTATGCAATTCTAGATTTTTTAAAAATATGAAGCAGAATAAATATATGTAAAATATACTTTTTGGTCACTGTAAATGATAGATTTACAATTTTATATAACTTGTGCATCCTGATTCTCTCATAAAGAAGACATCAGGTGTAAAAGAATAGCTTCTAATGAGTTTAGTAAGAGGTAAGAGAAATTGCTAAGTGAAATGAGCAGAACCAGGAGATCATTATATACCTCAACAATGATACTGTATGAGGATGAATTCTGATGGAAGAGGATTTCTTTAACAAAGAGATCTAACTCAGTTTCAATTGATCAAGGATGGACAGAAGCAGCTACACCCAAAGAAAGAACACTGGGAAATGAGTGTAAACTGTTTGCATTATTGTTTTTCTCCCCGGGTTATTTTTACCTTCTGAATCCAATTCTTCCAGTGCAACAAGAGAACTGTTCGGTTCTGCACACATATATTGTGTATAGGATATACGATGACATATTCGATATGTTTAGGACTGCTTACCATCTGGGGGAGGGGGTGGAAGGAGGGAGGGGAAAAGTCCGAACAGAAGTGAGTGCAAGGGATAATGTTGTAAAAAAAATTACCCAGGCATGGGTTCTGTCAATAAAAAGTTATTTAAAAAAAAAAAGAGGTAGGAGAATTAACAATCCCCCTACAAGTTTTCCCCTCTGTCAAAGTATAAAACATCCTGAATTGGATCTTCTGAAACTAGAAATTGGGCATTTCCCACTACATATAATCATCATTGTATCATCTTAATCATCCGCCTTAATCATTAATAATCATAAATACCACTTATGTGTTTCCTTATATATTAAGTTAAGCATTGATAAGTTTTTATTAAATTGTAATACTTTTTTTTTACTTTACTAAAATGGTAACATCATGAATGATTATAAATATTATCACTAGGCAATACTCTTTTCCATACATTTACATATACAAATATTATTTCATATTACATGTGAATAATCATCAGTGATGGGGGAGAGAAACGCACTGGGATTGAACTCCCTTCACTAAGAAACATTATAAACCTCCTGTGAAGGAGTATAGAAGTCCTAAGGAGTTTCCAAAGGCTCTAAGAGATCAGGTCATCCTGGACATGACTAATAGTAAGCTAAAATTGTTTTCTGTCTTTTGATCCAACATTCTACTTACTATAAAATGTTTACACTCTGAACATGCTAAACCATGCATGCACACCCACATTCAGCTTTCTCTAAGTGTAAATTGCCATGTGTTTGATTTCACATTAGAATGTGAGCTCTTACACAGAAGAAATTGTCTTACTTTTGTGTTTCTATCACCATCACTTACCATTGCATTTTGTACATAGTAAGTGCTTAATACATGCTTTCTTCATCCATCCATACAGCCATTTATCTCTCTATTACACAAATTCTTAGAAAAAAATGTTAGAATTGGGGTAGTACTCTAGACTTCAATAAAGACTATAACTTTATAAACTCTGTGATCCAGATGTTTGGAAAAATCTAGTATTAAATTAAATGACTTTTTAAACTTTTCATTTGGATATTTGTTAAAATATAAAAACATCCATAACATTGCCATGAAGTAACATAATCCTATTAAGTTAGCAAGTTTCTTTGTTTGATGACTCACCCAAATAATCGTGTACATATGGAAATGGAAGACTTCTTTTTATTATTCCAAAGAAGAAAAATGACATTATAGGCCATAAAATATTTTAAGCTCCTATTAGAGAGTTCAGATAAACATTCTAGGCACATACTATGTTTAATCCCATGTCCTTTCTGGGACATACCATGGCTTTGGCTCTAAAATGTTGTTGTAATAATTTTTTTTGTCATTTATTATTATTATTATACATGTTAGCATTATGATACATTTAAAAAATAAAATGCAGATACAACCTGTTGAAGTGAAGATTTAATAGGTAGTTTTCCCTGCACCAACTCTTAAACTAAAAGCAACTTGTAGCAATAGTGTGTTCCAAATAGAGGTCAAAGGAACCTGCTTCTTCGGGATTTAAAGAATTTGGATAAATGCCAAGAAGCTAATGAAAAAAAGATGGTTGAGAATGTGGCAAAATATCAACAGTCCTACACTGGACTGAGGGCTTCAGTTAATACTGCAGAAAGCTATCTTTAATACCTATTGGATGCCCAGCAGGAAGAGCAAGGCTGGGATTAGAGATAATGATACTTGTTGGAACTGCAGGGAGGCAAAAGAGAAAGCTATAGACCTCCTCTGGCTTTGTAAAAGCATATTGGGGAGAAGCTAATATTCAGTAGAACATGATACCTAACAGTGATATACCTAACACTCCATATATTTCTTTTTTTTTCTTTTATGTTACTAGGAGGCAGCTATTTCACATTTAAATAAATTTTTGAAATACTGACAATAATGAAGAGCATCAGGAATCTTATAGCAAAGTGTCTCTAGATTTCTGTCTTCCTTATTTCTTTATCCTAGTTCAGGCCTTTACCCCAGACTTCCGAAATAAGCTTTATACTGGTTCAGTGCCCATCTTATATTCACCGGCTTTCCCCTCTGACTCCATATTCCACCCCCACACTCAAAACAGACCCCTAGGCATTTTGCACTTTTCCTAAACCTATGTTATTATTGTAGCTTTACCATTCTAAAATATTTTTATTTTTATTTTTGTCAAATGAAATCCAAAAATTTTACTTTGCTTATTAAGACATTCATAAGGTATGATAATCTGGCATCAAACTAATTTTCCAGTGTTAACACCCTTATCTCTCCTATAGGAGCTCACTACTACTGTTTTGTAGTACTTATCAATTACTTCACAGCCTGACTTTTCTGTATCATGTCTTTTTTATGTTGTTTTCCCACCTTAAATATTCTTGTTTTCCATCTTCACTGATGACACTCCTAACCACCATTTAATGCATAACTCAAAAATGTAGGGTTTTTTTTTCCTTTTACCCTGCCTAATCGTTCCAGTTTAGAGCATAGCATTAAAGTGCTTGTCCAGGAGTCAGGAACATCTGAGTTCAAATCTAATCTCAGATAATTATTGATAGCTATATTACCCTGGTCTAGTCATTTAATTTTAGTTTGATTTTGTTTTCTTAAATATACAATGTGGATATTAATAGCATCTATTATCCAGGATCATCATGAGGATCAAATGAGATAATATATGTGAAGTTCTGAGCTTGGTCTCTCATAATAATAGGTGCTAAATGCATTCTTGATTTCTTTTTTTTTTTTTTGTCTGCATTCCCATAACACTTAATTTAAGCTGTATTATTGCTTTGTGGTAACTTACTCTATCAATATCTTATCATCTTAACTAGTAGATTGTAATGCCTTGAATCAGGACTTATGTGTATAAATTTATGCCTAGCAATTCATAACTATTTAGTGAATGAATGTATAGTATTACTTATGGAATAGCTGGTTTAGTAAAGAGAATTTATTAGCAAAGTCAGAAATATTTGTGACCTTTTTGTAAATGAGTAGAAATTGTCAGTACTAAATCTCCAAAGAATTTGGACTCATTCATAAAGCATTCTTGGAGTTCACTTGAATTATAATCAAAGAAATCTTTAATGATCTAAGTGATTAAATTGGGTATGAAATTTTCTAAATCCCAAGAGCATTCCCTTTTACAAAATTTCATTTTGAAATCTTTATTGAACCTAATTCCATCTAGATGGGTGTTAGGATACCAACAGTTATTGTGTTACCAATCCATAATATGACAGAGCTAAATGGGATTTCATAGAATATCAGTCCAAATGCTCTTTATAAACAAGGGAAATTTTCAGGCCAGATAGAATATATTGCTGGTCATTTTTCACATAGCTAGTTATTGGGAAATCTGGAGCTAAAAGCCTAACTTCCTGCTTTCTAGGCAGTTCAGTATTCATTCTAGTCTGTCAAGGATTCAGATGATCATATCTGAAATTAAAAGCTAAAGATAAAACATATGCTTATTTCAGCTTCAACCTTTGAAAGGCAAAGGATTCAGTGATAGGGGCAGGAGTGATAAGAATTTTGGTGTTAAAAGAACATTTTATGGAGAAAAATTATCCTTTTTCTATTAATATTCTTAATTCTAAGAGCTCCAAACATTTTAAATCAGAACGTTCATTATTTATAAAGCTGGCGAGTGATGATAACGATTCTTTTTCCTTAAAAGACTTATACCATATGTATATATTTTTGTATGTGTGCGCCTAAAGCAATAAACCGTGTAAGAACTTTGAAAAGTTAACAATGGACATGCCTTTATGGAAGAATGAAAAAGAATCCTTATAAATACAATTGATGTTGATCTCACCATTAGTCCAAGTTCCATTTTTAGCAGTAAAATATCCAGGCATATGAAAAAATGCACATGCAGATGGCATTATTTCTTAAGAGATTGTTCCTGAGGGAGGTCATGCTTATATTGTTAGGTAGCTAAAAAGACCAATGCATGACTAACAGTCTACAAGGTGAATAGTATTCTTTGCCTTTGAAATGTAGCTTAGATTGGGATATCCTGTTATTTGCAAATCTATCTCTTTATCTCACCTTCAGCCCAAGGCCTTTGCTACCCCTGCTCCCTGAGGTGTCTTGCCAGCCTGTTATGACTGCTGCAGCTGTTTACCAACCCTCCCTGACTATGTAACGCTGATTAAAGCTATTCTTCAGTGCTGATCCCTAATATAGTACATATTTGAGGCTAAGACCTGTGGCAAAGAACTATGTGTGTATTTTATGAAAAAGCTGTTATGATGTAAGCTGTTGGCAAAATATTTACTTCAAATGACTTTCTTGGAAAGTTTTTTTTTTTTTCAAATACTAGGATTTGTTGGGGAAAATGACATTAAGATTCTTGTATTAGATAAAATACAATTAACAAATTAAAATTATTGTACCCGTCAGTTTTTCCTAGTTTTACAAGAAAACTAGGGAAAAAATATTTAATTTTGAACTGTTAAAAATGCTAAATTCCTCAAAAGTCCATCCAGGAAAAAAAGAAGCAAAAGACGCACACCATGATTTCTTTGTTAAACGAGTGAAAATGCTTTCTTCCTTCTAAAATATGGTTGAAACAATTTGAATCCAATTTTGTAATTAAAAATTGCTCCCCCACTGAGAACTTGTAGTAATGTTTCATCCAAAAGCAGATTATTACTGCCAAATTATAAACCCCTGAAAAAGAAGAGGGGGGGACATTATAAATGGAAACACCCACACAGCCTTAAGTACAATATAGCAGTGCAAACAGCATTGCTCTAATGACAGTAATCCTGCTTGGCTTAGCTGTATTCATGCAAATGACAATTTAGTACAGATGTGGCACAAATTTGCATGGTTAATGGCATAGTTTTTTTGTCCTCTTCTACTTCTCTATCATATGATCAGCTGTTAGGCTTAACATTACAAATTCCATGTGCAGTTCCTAACATTAGTGAAAGCATAAGGCTGGTAGTTTCCTTGTCAGTATTTTAACTAAAACAGGAGTACACTCAAGCACCAAAAAAGCAACAACTCAGGGGTGGTAAATGGAGCAGGTGGTGTAATGGTGGCAGTGGTAGTAGCATCAGTGGTGGTGGTGAGGTAGTAGGAGGTAGTAGGCAGTAATTAGCCTCACCTTTCTGCTTATAAATGATTCCCTTTCAAAGGTGATTCTGAAATTGAATTATTTTAAAATTACCACATCACCTCAATAGCTTTCCTGTCTTAACTACATCTCCAGGAGATTCCACATGTACATTCAATTCACATAATAGCTTCCTAGCTAGATTTATGTGTGCATCTCCCCACATGCTATCTGAAAATCTGCATCTCAATGGACAAAGGACACATTTCCATTAATTGAAAGCTTTGATGACAGCTGATACATTGCATATTGACGGGACAGTCAATGAAAGTAGCTATTCCACGCATAAAATATTATTCTTATTACTTAATGTTTCTTAAATGCCAACATTGTGCCAGCATAAAACAGTGAGCTCTGAATGAAGTAGAGCGGTAGATCAGTTCCCAGCCAAAAAAAAAAAAAAAAAATGTAATATGCTTTTTGGCTTTCCAATCTCAATACTCAAGTAGAGATTCAGATCACTTCAAGATTACATTCTATGGTGAACAAGATATGCTTACATGTTCAAAAATAATTCTTCATTGTAATGTATTGATCACTTGCTGTTCATGTAGGAAAGATTTTTTTTCCCCTTTCCTTTTTTATTATTTTGGTCATGAGTGGCAGGAATTTCGTTCTAGTTCCATTTTTGTTGCATTTATGCTTTTCTGACTCTAGGTATTTTCAAGTAAAATTTGGAAGAAAAGTTTGTGCTTGGCATGATGACCCAATTCTTTGATGCTCTTAACAAATTTATGGATTAATGTTATGTTACTGTATTATTATTATAATATTAGATGATTGCTCTCTTTGTTACTTTGAGATGATTCCCAAGTTAAAAAGTAAAGATTTGTACCTATATTATGTCAGATATTTGAATACTATAAAGTGATCTAGGCAATTAACAGGAAACATCCACATATTACAGTTTTCTGTAAAGTCTGGGCTAGCTCCCTGGAGGCCTCAAGAACAGCCAGAGTCAGTATAAGCAAAAGTCCTTGGTTTTTAGGGGAAGAAGTGGAGACAGACAAACTGCCACAGGCCTGCCACCAACCTTTCTCCTCCTTGTCCTGCCAAAAAGTAAGTTGAGCTTGTATCACACCACCCTCTAATCCTTCCTATGATTATCTGTATACACCAAACATTGAGCCAGCAGCAAACAGTGAGTAGGACCATTTTCCCAAACATATGCTAATAGAATCATTGTCCAATAAGAAATTAGCCTTAAGTTCTTGGTTGTCTGATTCAAGCACTCCTTTTAAGAGTTTCAGACCTTTATGTCTCCCACTTTCTGTTGTTTTAGAACATAGGTAGTCATGCCAACCCTGATTTCTCAGGGAGTTGAGAACCCCAAAAAGAAAGTGATCACACCCTCCCTGACTTATCAGGAAAGGAGGTGAAAATACTGAAAAGGAGGTGCCCCCCGACTTCTCAGGAAGGGAGGTGAAAGCACTAAAAAAGAGGTGATCACGTTTTCCCTGACTTCTCAAGAAGAGAGATGAAAAACACCAAAGGAAAGTGGGGAGTCAAGCCAGATATTGTTAGCAGGTTTCTGGGCTGAAGGAAACAGGTATACACAAATCCATCAGCATGGGAGATATTATGCAAGCACATAGCAATAACGTACAGGCTATTAGTGATGACTCTCTCCACAGCCAGTGCAGGCTCAATGTGGTGCAACAAACATGAATTGTACATTCAAGTAGTGATATAACAAAAAAAAAATATGAATCAAGAAGGTGTTGTAAAAGATTTCCAGAAGTCCTAGAAGGAGGGAATGTAAACATCAGTCACATATATGCCTCCTTCAGCAGCCAAGAAATAGTCCGAAACCAACCTATTGTCCATTGCTTCACATGTCAGGGAATCCAATGATCCCTCCAAGTTTTTTAAGTCCAGCCACAATCTTTTTATGTGTTAGGGAATCCAATTATTCCAGCAGATTTTGAAGTCTTGCAACAGTCTTATCATTTCTCAAAAAATCCAATGAGTCCCGAGGGTTTTCAAGTCCTACAATCTTATTATGTCTCAGAGAATCCAGTGATTCCTGAAGGTTTTGAAGTCCAACAATTTTTGATGTCCATGAGTCAAACACCATAACTGCCATGCTCTTTCAGTGGTGGGCACAAATCTTTCAGAACAGAATCACCTGGTTTTCTTGTTTCTTGGGTCTTCTCCTTTGTTTCAAGGGTTTGCTCCATCTCTCTCTGATGGACAAGGCAAAAAGGCTTGTTGGCACCCATTTGATTCCTTCTCCATCTGTGAAGATACAAGCAAACCCTCTCCCCCAAGCAGTTAACCTATCTGGTCCCTTCCATTCACCACTTTCTGGGTCTCTCCTTGTCAACTGGTGATTATCTAAAGATAGTGAAGCTGCTCGCACTGGACACTGCCCTTCCAGTGGGTTATAAAACCTGTCTGCTGAAGCCAGTGCATCTTTGTCAAAAATCAAGAAGCTAATAGTATAAAGAGCTAAAATTAGAAGTTCTCTAGGGTTATCCATGGCTCCTCCTTTCTTTTGTTTTTGGAGGAGTATCTTAATGTCTCTGTTTCTCCTCTACTATTGCCTGTCCGTGAGGATTAAAGGGTATACCAGTAGTGTGTAAAATTTGATACTGTGCACAAAAGTGTGCAAAATGTTTATAAATATATGCAGGTCCATTGTCTGTTTTTATTGCTTGTGGCACATCCATAATTGCAAATGCTTGTATAAGGAATTCAGTGGCCACTCGAGATGTCTCTTTTGCTGCTGGTATTGCAAAAGTGAATCCTGAAAAGGTGTCTACCACAACATGGATAAAAGACAGACGACCAAAAGATTTATAATGGATCACATCCATTTGCCATATTTCACTGGGCCTCAAACCACAAGGATTCTTCCTTGAAAAGAGCAGAGGAAAGGAAGGCAAGCTGTGCAGGCTTTTACTATGCTCCTACCTTCTTCTCATGTTATTTCAAATGGCAAACATAAAGCTCAAGCAGCCTGATGATTTTTACAATGAGATTCATGGGCTTCTTGAAATAAAGAAGTATTGAACAACAAAGTTAGAAGGCTATCTACCTTTGCATTACCATCAAAAATAGGACCTGGAAGTCCACTATGAGAGTGGACATACAAAATATAAATCTTACCTGGATGCTCTTGTATCTTGCTCTTGAAGTTCCTTAAAGAGCTGATATATTTTGGAAGCTACAAATTTTATTTGGGCTGTGGCAATTCTTTGTACCACACCTACTAAACAAGGTGAATCAGATATTATATTTATATCTCCTGGATAATAAGTAAGAGCTAGAATAATTGCATACAATTAATTCTGCTGAGTGGATTGAAAAGAAGTTCTGACTATTCTCTTTATAGGTGAGTCACAAGAGTATACAGCAAATGTTATGTTTGGATGCATTTGTAAAGATAGTTGGTCCTTTAAGAGGAACATTAAAAACCTTTTCTTCAAGAACCCATCTTTAATTATGTAATAGTCTGGTTATCTTTAATGGAGACCCATGTGTAAAATTTGGAGCCATAGCTAATAAAATTTGCCACTCTGGGATGGTTTCACAGAATACATTAATTTGTGCATTAGTATAAAAGGTGTATATCTTGTCAGGTCTTATCCCAGATAATTGTGCTGCTTGCTTAATGGCCTTTAGTAAAATTCTAGCCACAAGCACTGGGTTAGGAGTAAGGCTTTGTTCTGGTTGTGCTGGGAGGTTCACCCACTCTATCACACTGCCTTCTTGATGAAGGATTGCTGTGGTGTCTCTTTTGTAGCAAAAACTGATACTTCCAAGGGTTTTTGAGTGACTCTTTCAACCACATTGGATAAAGCCAGTTCAACTTCTCTCAAAGCCTCTTGAGCTTCTTTTGCAAGCTGGCATGGTGAGTTTAAAGCACTGTCCCCTTAAATGTCATATAATGATTGCAATTTATAGGTAGTCAAGCCTAACACTGGATGCATCCATTGGTTATCTCCTATCAATTTCTGAAAGTCATTTAAGGTGTTTAGCTTTTCTGTTCTTAAGGAAAGCTTTTGTACTGTTGCACTTTAGGGTATACTTCATATCCTAAATATTGAAAAGGAGATGTCTGGATTTTTTCTGGAGCTATATGCAATTTGTAGTTTCTTAGTGTTTCTATGGTTTTTTGTAGACAGGCTTCTAACATTTATTCCTCAGGTGCACATATCAATATATAATCCATGTAATGTAATAACATTACTTTTGGAAATGCTTTTCTTACTGGAGTAAGAGCAGCAGCAATATACATTTGGCACATAGTAGGGCTGTTTTTCATTCTCTGTGGCAAAACTGTGCATTCATATCTTTTATAAGACTCAGCTATGTTAATGCTGGGCACTGAAAAGGCAAACCTTTTTATATCCTCCTTATCTAGAGGGATAGAATAGAAACAATCCTTAATGTCTATAACCCAAAGAGGCCATTCTCTAGGCAATTGAGTAGGAGATGGAAGCCCAGGCTGAACAGTTCCCATAGTTTCTATCTGTTCATTTACCTTTCTTAAATCAGTCAACATTCTCCATTTTCCAGATTTCTTTTTTACAACAAATACTGGGGAATTCCAAGGACTTAGAGAAGGTTGTAAGTGTCCTTGGTCAAATTGCTCCTATACTATATCTAATAAGGCCTGAATTTTATCACTATCTAAGGGCCACTGTTCTATCCACATGGGTGTATCAGTTTTCCACTGGATAGGAAAAAGGTGAAAGTGTTGGCAGGCCTTCAACAGCAGCCCTGCCTAAAAAACTGAAGTGCTCATTTTTAATCCTAATTGTTGTAAAATGTCTCTTCCCCACAGATTGATGGGGATTTTTTTCATCTATAAAAGGAGTAAAAACTCGTGTTTTGCCTTCAAAAGTCCATCTCATAGGGGCAGCACTAACTTCAGCTGCTATTGATCCTCCTATGCCAGACATGTAGGTGTCTGCCTTAATCTTTGGCCAGTGACTGGACCAGTTGGCACCTCTAATGACTGTATGATCTATACCAGTGTCTACCAATCCTTCTAATGGTATGCCATTTATATAGATAGTGAGCATAGGTTGGTCAGCTGTCACAACTGCTGTCCAGTATATTCCTAGATTTTGTTGCTTGGGATCAGAGTCTGGACAACTATCACCAGATTGCTTATTAGTAGTCTGTATCAGTAAACCTGATGCTACTATTTCTCCTGGTTGATAAATCACACATTGTCTTCCTGTATTAGTGATTGGGATATTATCTACACATTCCCCAGTTTCCCACATCAGTGTATGGATGGACACTGTTTTGTACATACTCTCAGGAGGTAAAAAGATCAAGCCTACTGTGTCTGGAGGCAAAGGATCCATAGGCTTGAGAGGAACAGATTTCACTTCTCCATGAGATATCTCAGTTGTCCCAGCTACATACAACTCTATTCTCCCCAATTGTAATCCCTTTCTCCCATCAGATTGCTTCCTGGCTGATTGATTGTGTAATCCCTTTCTCCCATCATATGGCTTCCTGGATGATTGGTCATGTCTGGGTACTGAACTTCTAGGCACTCTCTGGGTGTAGCATTGGCTACCATCATGCCCCAAGTTTTTTTTTTTTTTTTTTTTTTTTTTTTGGCCTGGGGCCCTGGAGCTGGGCCCCTCATCCCATTTCCCTGAATCAGTCTACATTCTGATGCCCAATGGAAGCCTCTGTTGAATTTTGGACATGGCGCTTGGAGTCTTATTCTCCCACCCTGTTTTCTCATTCTGTCTCTATACCAACATTGAGCTTCCAGGTGCCTTACTTTACCACATTGAAAGCATTAAAGAGTTTCTCTGGAAGTCCCTTGGTAAAAGGGACCCTGTCTTCCCATGTTTGGATCTTGGGAAGTCTGCATCATAGCCTGGTTATAAAAGGTATCTGTGACCATTGTGGTACAGCATCTTATAATCTCCTCTAAAGGAGCATCCTTGTGTAGTCCTAGTATAATTCTTCTACAAACCTCATTAGCATTTTTTTTAGCAAGTTGCCTTACCATAATTTCTGTTGCTGCATTTTCCCCAATAGTTCACATGACAGCTGTCTGCAAACATCCCACAAAATCAGCAAAGGTTCATTTGGCCCTTGTGCTATTTTTGTGAAGGCCTCTCCTTTGTCCTGTTTATCTGGGATAAAGACCCATGCTTTGAAAGCAGTGGAAGCAATTTGCTCATATGCTGCTATGGAATAATTAAACTGTACTGAAATGTCTGCATAAGAACCTACACTTGTTAGTTGGTCATATAATACTCCATGATGTAGCTCCATAAAAAGTGCAAGCCTTTTTCAGGTCTTTGAGGATTTCTAGATCAAAAGGAGTGTATCTTCTACTTTCTTGACTTGAAGAGTTAAACTGTTGAATTATAGGATACCTTTCTATTCTCAAATCAGCTGTATTGTGCCCTTCCTCTTTGGCTTTAAGTAGTACCTTTTGCAATTTAGTCATAGGAGGAGGTGATTGCTGGAGGGGACGTGCTAGTGATATCACTGCCCCTCCCACTCCTCCTCTTCCCTCCTCCCAGGAGTGAAATTGATGGGGGAGGAGAGGGTTCAAGAGTCTGCTCTGGTGTAGGTGGAGTTGAAGGTGGACTGTGAGAGTGAGAACCACCAGGCCCTTGAACTTCACTTAAGTCCTCATGCCCTCTGGCGATATTGCCATTAATCTTTCCTTTGCCTTTCTCTTTTTCCTCACACTTCCTCATCTGGCTGTTCTTAAAACTTTTCTTTTTTTCTAGAACTTGTGGGGATTCTTTAAGGCCAATTGTATTAAGTTGTACATATAGAATGTTTCCTTGGAAATTGAATCAGGACCTTTATCATTATAATATTCACATAGTTGATCTCCTAGGTTTCCAATTATCTGCCTCTATTTCTTCTTCCTTGAAGAACCAAAGGGATATACATTCTAAGGTATCCATGGGTCCATCAATCTGCTCCCAAGTTACAAACAAATCTTGCCTCTTTATTAACCTAAGTATGCTTCCTGTAGATCTCCCTCGGGGGAGGGGAGGGGGCTAGGGAGAATCTTTTCCTAATATCTGCCCCATTTCAGCTAGAAAATGAGAGTTACTAGTTTATCTCTTAACAAAGTAAGTTCCCTGTTTGTCTATTAAATACTCACCCTATTTTCCTGGTCACAGGGATTTCTTCAGTGAAATTAGGGTCTTTCATTCACATGTTGGGCACCAAAATGTAAAGTCCAGATTAGCTCCCTGGAAGCCTCAGGAATAGCCAGAGTCAGGATAAGTAAAAGTCCTTGGTCTTTATGGGGAGAAGTGAAGGAGACAGACAAATTGCCACAGGCTTGCCACCAACCTTTTTCCTCCTCATCCTGCTGAAAAGTGAATCGGGCTCATATCACACCACCCTTTAATCCTTCCTTCAATTATCAGTATACACCAAACATCGAGCCAGCAGGGAACAGCGAGTAGAGCCATTTTCCCAAACATATGCTAATAGAATCACATAAGGTAATTAGCCTTAAGTGCTGGGTTGTCTGATTCAAACATACTTTTTTAAGAGTTTCAGCCCTTGTGCAATTTAAATACCTCAGTGTCACATAATTGACTGACATTTTCACTCATTATATGGATTTTTGATATGACTCACAGAGCATGAAAATGTATCTAAATATCTACTGATATCTACTGCATATACTCCCTAAAGGTACTAAAGAATTGCATTTTAATATTTCCTCAATCTCTCTCACTTGATTTTTAAAGTCTTTTTTTTTTTTTTTTTTTTTTTTTTTAGTTAATCATTAAACTTTTTCTAGGCAGGTATATACTACCATTACTCTTTAAGGTAGAAGACTCTCTCTCTCTCTCTCTCTCTTTTTTTTTTTTTACTTTACTGTCCTCCTCTGAAAATAAACCCTGGTCTTCCTTTTTCCTATAGTACGTTTCTAAGATTGGGTTCTTTCCTGTTTGCTTGTTCATTTATTATTATTATTTTAGTGAGAATTATTAGTGTAACTATCTGTTATTCTACAATGGGGTTGATGGTGTTTCCAGATTCACTTCAGCTTTTCTCTCTAATCTGGAACCCCAAACTAAAAGCTCTACCTCCTGGAAGTGCCTGAAGCCAAACTCATCCATAAATCACATTCTTCTGTACTCACTTTCTTGCCAAGACCCTCATCTGCAGCACAGCTGGACTTGGTAGTCCCTCAGTCTTCTGGGATTGAGATCCCCAATTTCCTACTCTGTCTTGTAGGTGAAAGTTCCTGTTGTTCTAGTTAGACTTTGTCTGAATCCAACTAGCCCCAGAGTTTCCCACTTGCTGTTTCTGTGGAGCTAGCCTGGAGGTATTTGCATTTCACATAGGTTCAACTCCATCTTGGAGTCTTTCTTCAATGTTTTTCAGATTGTCCCAGAAGATTGCTGTTCTACCCCCAGCTTCTTTTTCTTCACCAGTCTATGTTCATTCTGAGGTGCAAATTTAATGGGTTCATGGGAGTAATCAGGAGAGCTTGAAATTTTCTGATTTACTCTGCCATCTTTCCAGATTCCACCCTCAAAATTACATCTTAACAACTTTTATCTTGTCACCTATGGTTTCAATTTTTTAAAATTTCTAGAATGTTCAAATCGGTTGTATCCTAATGTTTACATTATAAACACAATTTAGATGCAATTTTACTTTTTGACATTTAAATAAAAAATAAAAAAAATAAAGAATTATTGATTTTTCTTTGCTCTAGCAATATTTAAGCAGCAGTATGAAAATATCTGGAGATCTCTTTTGGGTACTTTTTCCCTTTCCTTGTTTTTTCATTTCTTAATTTTCTCTGTTTTAATGAGCACTTAGAGAAAGCCACATAGCCTTTTCATCTTTACTATTGTATTTGTTAACTTCAATTGGATGCTCACAATCATCCTTTTGTTTTCCTCTAACTTTCTGTAGTAATCTAGAGGTTCCAACCTGGAACAGTTGCATATAGTACCTGATCTGGAATTAAGAAGACTGAGCTTCATGAGTTCAAATCCAGCCTCAATCATTTAGTAGCTAGCTATGTGACCCTGGACAAGTCACTTAACCTTGTTTACTCCAATTCTTCATTTGGAAAATAAAATGGAGAAGGAAATGGCAAACTACTTCAATATATTTTTCAAGAAAACTCTAAATAGGATGATGGAAAATCTAACATAACAAAACATGAATATCTTCATAACAACATAGATTTTTCCAAATGTTCTTTTTTTCTGAGAGCTTCTGTGTTACCCTTATTTCTTTCCATTTTGGCAAAAAGTAATTCCCCTCAATCTTGAGCTCTCTCTTCTTTACCATGCTAAATTCATTTTCATTCTTCACCATTCTTTCCTCATTTGCTCCAAACACTGAAAAAGGCATAGCACTTAAGAAGATTAACATGCTTCTGAACCCATACTTACTCAACTACTTTTTTGGTCTCTCCTTATCTATTCCTCAAACATGTCTAGATACATGAAATTCTTAATATCCTTCACTTACCATTGACATTTCTTCAAATTATTATCCTGTGTTCCTTTTGCCATTTCAATCAAATGCCTATAAAGGTTTATGTTCATTTTCTCTATTGCCATCCATCCTTACAAACCTTATCCTTTATATTTTGATTTATGACCTAACTAACAAATTGACACTGTTTGTCCAAAGTTGTAAGTAATCTAGTAAGAGCTATATTTAATGGACTTTAAAAAAAAATTTCCTTCCTTTTTTGATCTGAAGCTTTTATTTTGTTGATCATCTCTTCCTCCTTGGTATTCTTCTCTTGGATTTTGTATCTTAACTCATCTTTGTTCTTCTCCCTTCTGAACATACCTTAGTCTCTTTTGCTACAATACCATTTTATCCTCCTCACTATTCTCCTTTTCCTCCTGCCTTCATCATCCTGCCAGCAAAGTGCACACATCATCCAAGTTAGTTTGTGGCCAATTTAATCTTTTATATCTACATTCTATTCACTAGTGATTATCACTCACTACCAAGTATTTATCATTTATAAAAATGAATCAACACCTATAAACTTTCAATTTCTCCTCTGAACTCTAGTCTTGCATTACCAACTGCCTGGATTTTCTATATATATTTCAAACTCAATATTTCAAAAACATAATTTATTATTCATTTTTCTTTCAAACATCCCAATTTCTCTTGCCCATTTATAAACTTGCAAACATACTTGCTTTTCTTCTTTCTCACATATCTTCCTTTTAAAAAATGAAAACTATTCCAAGTCTTAGTCCTCTAATCCATTTAGTTCTCCAAATTAATGCAGTCTACCACCATTCAGGTCCTAATTACCTCATACTTAGGCTACTGTAATAACTTCTAAATTATCTTCCTCATGGTTTCTAAAGTGATAGTCCTAAAACACAGACTTGACTGTGAAACTCCCTGTCTCCTTCTCCCTGATACACACACACACACACACACACACACACACACACACACACATACATACCCCTTTAACAGTTCCCTATTGGCTCTAAGATAAAATGCAAATTGTCTTGTTTGGCATTTAAAAACTTCTAAAAGTTGACTTCCATTGATCTTTCCAATTTTTTCTTTTTAAATTTTAAAATTTATTGAAAATTTTATCACAAAAAAGAAAAACAACAACAAATTTGAAACAAAGAAAAAAAAAGGAATAAAAAATGTTCACAGTAGAACATGAGAAGATTTAAAATATGATACAGTAAATTTTCATTTCAAAAAAGCCTGTATAATAAATACTATACTTTTTTTTCAGAGTTTTCCATCTTTGTTTCCTTGTAAATTTTTTGTTGGTTTTCTGCTGTGTACTTTTAATTTTATTCTTTTTGTTTTCCTTTCCTCTCCCTACCCACCCCCACTAAGGCTGGTATTAAGGGCAAATACACACATATGGAGATATATGTAATCATACATATATGTATATATACACACACACATAGGTGTTCATTTACATCTATGAAACATTGTATTAAGCTTATTTTCCCTCCATTTCTCTGAAGATGGATAAGGCCAACCTCTGTAAATTCAAGCCATTTCATATTTTCTAAATCCACTAACTTGTCATTTCTTACATCTCACATAATCTGATCTTATACTATCTAGTTATTTTTAAAAATTAAAAAAATATTACTAAGTTGACATAATGCGGTAGTTTCCTTATTTTTTCTTGTGATTATATGTGCTTTAACTTTAATTGTCTGTTTCTTCTGCTGTTTCTTCTAATATCTCTGCTGTTTCTTCTATAAATTTTACTTCTGATAATTATTATTACATTTATATGTATCTCTTATTTCCTAATCCTCCTACCTTTTCTGCTTTACTTCTACCTGCTATCTTGTATTGCTATTGCTAAAATTACCTCCCCATCTCTCCCTTATTTTTTCCTTCTATCTTTTCTCTCCCTCTCCATCTCATTCCCATTAATCTACACATTTTCTCTCATTCCTATTAATTCACACTTTTTTTATCCTTCCAATTTCCAATTCCTTTTATTTCTTTATAAACTTGGAAGACTTTTATACTCATATGTATGTATGTATATCTATCTATCTTTCTTTCTTTCTTTTTGTATTGTTCCTACTTTAACCCATCTCCAATATGAGTAAGATACCAGAACTACCACCTCTCTACCCTATTTAATTTGTATCTGTCAGTTCTGACTTTCACACCTCATTTGTATAACATAATTCCTCCTTTTACCTTGCTTTTTAAGAATCACATCATACTCAGCTCTACACCAATCTTTCTTTTAAACTACATGATGACTAATGATAATTTTAGATATATGAGTTACATTTCCAAGTACAAAACAAAAGCAATTTGTCCTTATTGAATCCCTTCTAATTAGGTTTTTGATATTTACTTTATATTTCTCTAGATTTTATATGTCAAATTTTCTGTTACGGTCAGTTCTTTTTGCAACAAAATTCTGAAAGTCTGGTAATTCATTGAATATCCATTTTGATGTCATTCAGGATTATGTTTAATTTGGCTGGGATATAACCCTAGTTCTTTTTGCATTTTGATATAATGTTCCAAGACCTGCATTTTTAAAAAATGTAGCTACTTCTAGGTATTATGTGATTCTAATTGTGGTTCCATCACATTTGAATTATGGTTTTTTCTTTGTGACCTGAGGGTTCTGGAATTTGGCTATTATGTTCTTATAGGTTTTCCTCATAGGATCTCTTTCAGGGTTGGTCAGTGGATTTTTTTCTATTTCTGCTTTCTCCTCTTGTTCTAAAATATCTGAACAATTTTCTTTAATGATTTCTTGTACTATTGCATCAACATTCTTGACCTTCCAAATTCTCTTTGGTGTCTCTGGGCTGAAAGGTCTGGTAATGATCAGCACTGCAAATGTTTCAGAGATCCTGCTTAGTTAACCCTTGGGCTAGGACCAGAGTTGTACTGGATTCCTGCACCAGGCCTGCATACTGCACTTTCACCCTTTTGTCACAGACATTTTCTTCTGAGTTCTAAGGTGATTTCAGCTATAAAATGTTCTACTTTGTATTATGGGTGTTCTAATACTCTAAAATATGTTTAAAGTTATTACTTAAACAAATTTGGAGCAATTTGGGGGAGAGGTTGTGTGAGTTCCTACAATAAAAGTAGGCCATCTTGGCTAATGTATCAAGAGTCTTTTTTTTTTTTTTTTTTGATTATGCCTTTCAGGAAATCTAATTATTCTTATATTTTCTCTTATTGAACTACTCTTCAGATCATTTCTTTTTCTTATGAGATGTCTCACATTCTCTTCTATTTGTTCATTCTTTATATTGTATTATTATTTCTTGATCTTTTAACTTTGCTCAATTTCAGTTTCAAGTAGTCATTTTCCTCCTCAGGATTCTGAATCTCCTTTTCTATTTGGTTGGCTTTCTAGTTATAATATTGTTTTTCTGACATTGTTTTTATTTTTAAAAAAATTGTTCAGTCTCTCTCATTTGATTTTTAAAGTCTGTTTTGAATTCTTCAATGAATTTGTTTTGGGCAGGTGATAATTTAACATTATTCTTTAGGATAGGGGAGGGTTATTTTTTGGGGGGCAGGGTTGTTTGTTTTTTTGTTTCAGTATCTTCCTTTAAAGATTAAACCCAATCTTCTTTATTCCTACAGTAAAATTCTATTTTGGGGTTCTTTCTCTTTTTCCTGCTATTTGTATTTTAAATTTATAGCAGATTGGTGGTGGTGATATTACCTCTACTCCTGGAGTATGGAGATAGTGCTTCTGGCCTCATATCTTTCTTCAGTTCTCCTCTCTGGACTGAAACCCAACCCTAAAACTCCACACTCTGCTAAGTGCCCATAGCCAATACTATTGTTATCCCAGTGTTTCTCCACTCAACCAGTATGTGCTTTCTCCTTTCTTACCCAGGACCTCATCTTAGCAGAACAGTTGTGCCTGGTGTCTTTTATCAGCAGGGGCTCTGACCTACTCTGCCATCTTCCCAGGATTTTCTCCCCAGCCTTTTTATATATTCTTCCTCTTCATATACTCTTCATTTTAGCTGAATTGGCCAGCTAATATGTGACCAATAGAAATTTCATTCTTTCTAGTCCTTCATGCCTGAAGTCCCCTGAAGAGCCTCTCTTTTCTTTCATATAACTTATGTCTCCCTTCAGACTTAATTCAGAGGTTATCTCCTACATAAGTCTTTTTTTTTTTTTAATTTGCTTGCTTTTTCATTTTTTCTCTCTCTTTTTTTTTTTTTTGCCTTTTTGATCTGATTTTTCTTGTGCAGCACGATAAATGTAGAATTATACATGTTTAACATATATTGGGATTACTTGCTGTCTGGGTGAGGGGCTGGGGAAAAGGAAGGAAAAATTTGGAACAAAAGGTTTTGCAAGACTGAATGTTGAAAACTATCTCCATAGATTTTAAAAATAAAAAGCTATTATTTAGAAAAAAAGAACTAAATCAGTGGAATAGGGTTGTTTCACATTCATATAACACAGTTTGTTAAGCCATTCTCCATTTGATAGACATCCTATCATTTTCAAGTATTTTGCCACCATAAAAATGGCTTTGTAAATATATTTACACATGTAAGTCCTTTCTCATCTCTTTGAGATGCATAGCTAGTTGTGATAGCACAGTTTGGTTGCCCTTTGGGCACAGTTCCATATTATTAAGGAGAATTGTTAGAGCAGTTTACAACTGGACCAACAATGTTTTAGGGTCCGATTTTTCCACATTTTGTGCAATATTTATCATTGTTGGAATAGTGGAATAGACCCTCGTAGAAGAAATAATAGTCAATGACAAAAGTAATTTAGGGTTTGAAAAAACCTTGATGACCTTGGGTTTAGTCAATTTAAAGACCCCACTTTTTGTAAAAGGAACTCATTGTTTCAAAAAACCTGCTGGAAAAAAAAAGCTGAAAAATAATATGTCAGAAACTAAGCATTGCCCAATATCTCATACTACATAACAATATAAACTTAAAATGGATGAATTATTTAAATATAAAGGGTGGTATCATAAGCAATTAAAAACACTAACACATAATTTACTCATCACATATATGGGAAGAAAAAAAATCATGACCAAAAAAGAGAGCTTTACAAAACGTAAAATAGGAAATTTTGATTATATCAAATTTTAAAAAATCTTTTGTACAAGCAAAACAAATTCAGAAGGAAAACAGAAAGTTGAGGAACAATCTCAATAGGCAGTATCTCTGATAAAAGCCTCATTTCTCAAATATATAGAGAACTGAGTCGAATTTATAAGAATACAGATCATTCCTAATTGATAAATGATCAAAGAATATGAACAGTCAGTTTTCAGATAAAGAATCAAAACATCTATCAGCATATGAAAAGGCACTCTAAAATACTTTTGATTAAAGAAATACAAATTAATGGAGCTCTAAGACCTCACCTAACTTCTACCAAATTGAGGCACAGTTGACAAAAAAAGGAAAATGATAAGTGCAAGAGATGTTGGGGGAAAATATGGACCCTAATGCATTGTTGGTCAAAGTGTGAACTGATCCAACAATTCTGGAGAATAATTTGGAACTATGCCCGAAGCACCCCCCCCCCTTTTTTTTTTTTCATAGTGAATTCTTAGATGAGAATATCCCTCTGTGTAAGTTGTAACTTCTCTGAAATATAGTCTTTTAAAAAGCACTGAAAATGGTAAATAGTTGGCCCATTGTCATAGAACCAATATGTAGCTGATCACCATTCAGATCCTTTCATTTCATCATGAGAGTTCTCATATATAAAGTATAGATATCTTTATTTCATACTTTTATACATGTGTTATCCCTTGCCATAGAAAGTAAGATTCATTATAAAAAGGACATTTTTTTTCTTTTTATTCTTAGCACCTAATACAATGACTGGCATGTAATGAATGTTTAAGAAATAAATGTTAAATTAATGTGATTGAAAATAGATACATGGTAATTTCATTCTGGGCACTTCTTTTGTCCTGAATTAAGCTATTGACAATTTATAGGAATTTTTCTTGAAAATGCTGCTTTATTTTCTCTCTCCTTTAATCATTTCTTCCTTTCTTTATTGCTCTTCAATATCCATTTATCACATTTAATATGTTTTTATCATATGGTAAATATAGATAGATAGATAGATAGATAGATAGATAGATAGATAGATAGATATCTGTAGTGTTCTTGTTTGTTTTTCTGGAGGTCTTGGTTGTAGCCTTCTTTTCAGTTTAGTAATCATCACAAGTATAGTTAGGTGTTAAAGTCTAAATCCTTTATTATATCCTTCACCATCTAGTTTCCTTGCCTGAGGCCCAGACTAGCTTTCTTAAAGGTCTTTCAGAGTCTTGGTGTTAGTGGAGATGCAAAGGAGGACAAGCCTACCACCACAGTGGTGTGAGATGGAGAGAATGAATGAATCTGTCTCTATGTCCCCAAGGAGAGCCAACAGGAGCCTGACCAAAGATGGAATGAATCTCTCTCCTTGGCTCTGAAAACTTGAACTTGTGCCTCCAGTCCTTTGTCTTCTCTGGCTCTGAGTCCCAGCTTACATGCTCTATGCTGGGTATAAACCAATCATTATATCACTAAGAAACCATTACTTGTTTTAAGATTAAATCAATCATATTGAACTTAGAGAACTATTAATCACCATGCTAAACTAGATAACCACTGTCTCATCAATTTTACTGATTTAACACCTTGTAAGAAACCCCTACAAATATATTCATTATTAATAACTAGCTGGGACACATGATTATCTCTTAGCAAAGGTATTTAGTAAAATGGTTTGGAAGGAAAGTTAATTCAAAACTTTCATCCCATAAATATATGTTGCACTCTTCTACAAAAACAAATATGTCTGTGGGAAAAATTGGGCTTCTAAACCTAAAGTACTATATGAGTAGTGACACATATATTAATTAAAAAGCGATCTTAAAACTCATGAGACCTAAATTTTTTCCCTCTGCTAGTATAGTCCTCTCAAACCTTTCTGTTAGATACCAAGTCTTTGTTGGAAGACTTGCTCAGCTGAACTCCTAATATCTTCTATTTTTGTTTGTTTTTTCCATCAGTAACTGGTTTCTTCTCTATGTGTCATTTTGTTCATTTATTTATCATTTCTCAAGTAACTTCATGACCTCATTTAATTTTGTTTTGAGTTTTGCTTTTACAAAAATACTGAAGTATCTCAAATAACTCTACTTCTTTAGGGTTTTCTTGTTTATAGCCCCAAGAAACAAATTTGCCTTCTTTTCTAATTGTTGTTTTCTTCTTAACTTAATCAGAGAAATTTTCCTGTTTAAGAATGTTAACATAAACATTTTCTTTTACATGGCTTTTTTTTTCCTTTACATATAAAAACCTTATCAGATATGACTATCAACTGAGGTGAGAAGATAAAAGACTTCTTTTACCAGACATACACATGCAGGGGAGGGGGGAGGGGAGGGGGAAAGAGAAAAATCTTTTAGCTGTAAAATTTTATTTGTTATTTTTTTCTTCTGGTTATATCTCTCATTTATTTATTATAAGAAAACATTTGACTCAAAAAGCTAAATTCTCAAGTAATTTTAATTCATAAAAAAGATATCACCAGTATTGTTCAATTATCATGCCAAATTCCTTGATGAAAGTTTGTTTAGTGTTAGCTTTGTTCAATGACTCTGCTAACTTAGGAAACAAGGAACAATACATATTTATTCACCAAAGATGATTGACACTATCATGGAGGATGTCTTTTAAAAGCTTAAGACAGGAGGACAATCTCATAGAAATGGTGAAATCCTCCATATGTATATTTCCATAGTTGATGTTATGCTAATTACCCCCAGAAAATTTGCAAAGGCACTAGATTGCAAAGGCAAGGAGTTTCTATTACTTTTATCTTGTATCCCCAGCACTTAGCACAGTACCTGGTATATGGTAAGCTCTTAATAAATGCTTCTTAACTTACTGAGAGTCCTCTTTTTTAAATAATAACTTTTTGTTTTCAAAATATATGCAAAGATAGTTTTCAGCATTCATTGTTGCAAAACCTCGTGTCCCAAATTTTTCTCCCTCCCTTTTCCCCCATCCTCTAGACAACAAGTAATCTATGTTAAACATGTGCAGTTCTTCTATAGATATTTCCACATTTCTCAAGCTGAAAAAGAAAAATCAGATCAAAAAGGGAAAAATGAGAATAAAGCAAGCAGACAACAAAAAAGGTAAAAATACTTTGTTGTAATACTACTCCACATTCAGTCCCCACAGTCTTTTTTTCTGGATGTAAATGTGTGTCTTCATCAGAAGTCTATTGGAATTGGCCTGAATCATCAGTTGTTGAAAAGAGACAATTCTATCAGAGTTGATCATCACATAATCTTGCTGTTGCTGTTTATATAGTGTTCTCTTGATTCTATGCACTTCACTTAGCATCAGTTCATGCAAGTTACTGATGGAAAAAACAAACAAACAAAAACAGAAGATATTAGGAGTTCAGCTGAGCAAGTCTTCCAACAAAGACTTGGTATCTAACAGAAAGCTTTGAGAGGACTATACTAGCAGAGGGAAAAAATGTAGGTCTCATGAGTTTTAAGATCCCTTTTTAGTTAATATATGTGTCACTACTCATATAGTACTTTAGGTTTAGAAGCCCATTTTTTCCCACAGACATATTTGTTTTTGTAGAAGAGTGCAATATACATTTATGGGATGAAAGTTTTGAAATCATTCTGTTGATCATTTCTTCTAGAACAATAATATTCCATAACATTCATATATCATAACTTATTCACTCATTCCCCAACTGATGGGCATCTACTCAGTGAAAATAGAATTTGTTTAATTGCTCTAAAAAGATTCAAATAGATCAAGATGAAGAAGATAGAATTTCCACGACAAATAAGCACAAGGCATATTGAGGAAGAAAAGGACATTGACAATTAGGTGTAATCAGAAAAGATTTCTCATAGAAAGTGAAACATGGAATGATTCTTGAAGGAAGCTGAGGATCCATAGATGCAGAAATAAGGAAAGGGGTATGGATTCCAAGAACAAAGAACATCCTTCCACAAAAACAAAACAAAACAAAACAAACAAACAAACAAACCAAAAAAAAAAAAAAAAAAACATGAGATGGAAGGCTGAGTTCAAAAAAGATTGAGGTAGTTTGTTTGGAATAAAGGGTATATGGACGAGAATAATGAGAAATTTGTAGGAGAGGTAAGCTGAACGTATCCTGTCCTTAAATCCTTTACCCTTCACATTTTTCCTTCCATAAGATTACTGATCTTGCTTTTTTTTTCCTTTTCTCCCTATTTTTCTACCCTTCTTTTTGTATTTCCACTCTTTTCCATTTACCATAACATTTGTTATTGAAATATCTATGCATTTGAGCAATACCACTGCATGTTAATATCATTGCCACATTAGCAGTTAAATTGATTTGAAACATTTAAATATGTGACTATGTTTTAATAATATGATATAAAGTAATGGATTGGCTTGCCTATTTCCAAAGATTGAAAGTATACTATAACTCTGTCGATGGTAATAATAACGCTAGATTTTTATCCAATATAAATCATGTGATTATAGAGGAACATACTATGATCCATGCAATGAGCTCTCTCTGTCCTAGCTATAGACTACACTATTACTGGCCCCTTGTGGCTACTGCTACTTCAACAATTTTCCACTACTCATATTATTTATGTGGGAACTTTTGCCACCTCTACCTCAAATCCATCCATCTTCCTGATTTTACTAATTCTGTTTTGGGCAGTACCACCTTTCTAGTAACTGAAAGTTCACAATATCAGAATCATTTGTCTTTTTTTTTGTTAATCAAAAATCAATCTCATCTATATTCTTCTCATCACTCGCCATCCTAACTCATGAAATCAGTTTTTTTATGTGTATTGTTGAAATAATCAATAATTGATCTCTCTGTCTTGAGTCTCTTACCACTCCAATGATTCATATGCATAACTACTGGAATAATATTTTCAGACTTAGTTTTGAACATGGCACTCATCTGTTTAGGAAACATCAATGGTTCCATATTTGATTTCAATATTTTTTGAGACTGATTTAACATGACTAGCCCCTTTGGTGTTTTTCCAGCCAAAAAGGCCAATGTGTTATTCTCTACATGTGATTTTACACTTTTTAAAGACTTTGTCTCATGCTCATTCTTTTCAGCCTCACTTCTACCTCTTTGAACCTTTAAAACTTTTCAAAACTCATTTTAATTTTTGCCCCCTGTATTAGGCATTTCCTAATTCCTAGATTTTTTAAAATAAGCTTTCTTTTTTATTATACAGTTAATAAATATCAACAAACAGACATTTCAATATTCAAGGAACAAAAATGGGATTGTATATGACATTATAAACTTAATACCATATTATTTTATAAATATGACTTGGTAGTTTTATACAATTCTCCTTTGTACCCACTTCCAAAGTTTCTATTCATTGTCAGTTTTAGTAAATTCCTATCTCCTCAAAAAAAAAAACAAAAACAAAAAACTAAATAAAAGTCTTCCCTTGTACTCACTCAATAAGTATATTCAGGCAATGTTGGAGGGGATGCGGGAAAACGGGGACATTGATGCATTGTTGGTGGAGTTGTGAACGAATCCAGCCATTCTGGAGAGCGATCTGGAATTATGCCCAAAAAGTTATCAAACTGTACATACCCTTTGATCCAGCAGTGTTTCTATTGGGCTTATACCCCAAAGAGATACTAAAAAAGGGAAGGGGACCTGTATGTGCCAAAATGTTTGTAGCAGCCCTGTTTGTAGTGGCTAGAAACTGGAAAATGAATGGATGCCCATCAATTGGAGAATGGCTGGGTAAATTGTGGTATATGAATGTTATGGAATATTATTGCTCTGTAAGGAATGACCAGCAGGATGAATACAGAGAGGCTTGGAGAGACCTACATGGACTGATGCTAAGTGAGATGAGCAGAACCAGGAGATCATTATACACTTCGACAACGATATTGTATGAGGATGTATTCTGATGGAAGTGGATTTCTCTGACAAAGAGACTTAACTGAGTTTCATTGGAGAAATGATGGACAGAAACAGCTACACCCAAAGAAGGAATACTGGGAAATGAATGTGAACTATTTGCATTTTTGATTTTCTTCCCGAGTTATTTTTACCTTCTGAATCCAATTCTCCCTGTGCAACAAGAGAACTGTTTGGTTCTGCAAATATGTATTGTATCTAGGATATACTGCAACATGTTTAGCATATATAGGACTGCTTGCCATCCTGGGGGGGGGGGGAGGAGGGAGGGAGGGGAAAAAACGAAACATAAGTGATTGCAAGGGATAATGTCGTGTAGAAATTATCCTGGCATGGATTCTGTCAATGCGAAGTTATTATTAAATAAAATAAAATTTATTATAAAAAAAATAAGTATATTCAGGCAAAACAAATTCACATGTCAAATGTGTCTGCAAATGTGTGTCATTCTGAATTTTTAGAAAATTTATTTTCTGCCCAAAAGTAGGAAATCTGATTTATCAATTTTGTTGTGGGTATTATAAATGATTATTATGTTTATTAACATTTTAAAGCTTTTCACTATTTTTGTTTTACAATGTTATTGTCATTGTACAAAAAGTTCTCTTGATTTTATCTACTTAACTTTCATCAGTTCATATAAATCTTTCCAGTTTTCTCTGATTTTGTTCTTTTGTAATTTCATACAAAATAATGCTTTTCCATTACATTCATATATTCTAATTTGTTCTAACTTTATAATTGTTAGCTACTTTGTTTCTCTAAGTTTACTAATAACAAAAAAGTGTTACATCAAATAGTTTAGTACATAATTTACCTTTAACAAAAAATCATCTCTTTGGGGTATAAGTGAAGTAGTGCCATGACTGGATCAAAACTTATTCCCAGTTTAATGACTATGGAGTTTAGTGCTACATAATATTAAGAATGTTTGAGCTATTTCATAGATCTACCAACAATGCATAAATATTTATGTCCTCTCAAGCTTCCTCCAACAATTGTCATTTTCCCTTTTGGTCTTTTTTCCCCCTTCTAATCTGTTAGGTGTGAGTCAAAACTTGAGATTTGTTCTAATTTATATATATTTCTTTCCTTATTACTTATTTGTGAATTGATTTTTTTATGTGACAGTTGATTAGTCACTTTTATTTTAAATCTGTCAGTTTATATTCTTTGACTAGCTATTTACTGTTATATATCATTTAATCAATAATCATTTGTTAGGTACCTATTATGTTTCAGGCCCTGTGTTGAACAATAGAAATACAAAGAATTTCAATATATAATTTCTAGGAGCTCCCAAACAAATTAGAGAGAACAACATGTAAACAATTAGGTACAATTCAGCTATTTTTATCAATTTCTATATATTGAATAACATGTCTTTCCAAGAAATTTACAACAAAGATTTTATTCCAGCTAACTTTTCTCCTCCTAATTTTAGTTCCATTCATTGTTTATGAAGAAACTTTACATTTTCTATATCATCAGTTATATGCATTTAGTATTTTGTGATTCTCTGAAATTCTTGTTTGATAAAGGAGTCATCTATCTATAGTTCTGAAAGTCACTATCTTCCTTACTTCTTTAAGATATTTTTGACATGGCTAGATATTTAAATTTTCTACATATTTGAAGCTTGTTTGGGCATATGATATGATATATTAGTGTATTTCATAATAATGCTTCCCACTTTTCTGAACTTTTTTTTTTGTTAAATTATGTTTATCTCAATGTTTGGAGTTGTTGAGGGTTTTTTCCCCTAATTTTTTCTAGCTAGGTGACATAGCGAAATCCATGACTTGGAATCAGGAAGGTCCTAATTTCAAAAATTGCCTTTGACATATATGAACTCTCTGATATTGGGTGTGGTATTAAACATTTCTCAAGTTGAGTCAGCAAGTCTTTATTAAGCATATATGTGCCAGAAATTGTGCTAGTAATAGGAATACAAATTTAAAAAAAGATTATTCCTACCATTATGTCATTTTTAATTTAATAAAATAATCTCCATTTTTTGAATGAATGAATGAATGAAGACAAAAACATAGCTGAACTGACCATTTAAAGGAAAGAACACAGGGGTAGAAATCTATTCCAGGATGAGATAGAATTGTGGTAGGAACATTTTTCAGAGTGAGGAAATTCATAGGAAATGGAGAAAAAAGCATGGAGAGTTGAGGAGAGTCTATAGAAGAATAAAAGAGTAAACATGTTTTGTATGGGTATTTCCTTAAAATTAAAAGTCTAGGAGCAACTGAATAATCATATGAAGGACCTTAGGACCAGAGGGTTCTTCTGTTTCTTGGTATGCAAAAGAAAAGGATGAGTTTTCATTGTGACATGTCCTTTTAACATTTTCTTGGGATATTCCTCATTAAAGAATTCTCATCAACATGTTTTTTCGTTTTGTGTGTCAGTTTTCTCCTCTAGAAAATTGGGATCAGAATATAACTAGATCACAGAGTTATGATGATCAAATAAAATAGTATATATGAAATATTTTCAAAATATTAAAGTATTATATAGATTCTAGATATTACAGTAGTAATTTGCTGGGTATTATGAAGTATATTTATTCTATTAATCAGCTTATCTATTTTTACCATTATTGAATTATTTTTGTGATTATTTATTTATATGATTTGAACAACTTTCCTTCCTATTTAAAAATGGATTTTCTTTGAGATTTTTGCCCTTTTATTTATTCAGATTAATTTTATTATAATTTTTATACTATAAAATAATTTGTTGATGGTTTCATTTTTGTTAGAAAATCTATAAATTAATTTAAAGTGGCATTATAATTTTTAACACAATTGCCTGCCCTAACCATAAACAATTACTATCTTTCAACTTTTAAGACTGTCTTTATTTCTGTAAAGTATTTTATAGTTATCATTATAAAAACATTCTGATGGACTTCCAGATATTTTACATGCTCTACAGCTTTCTGAATGGATTTTTGTTGCCACTATTTTTGCTTGGTTTTGTTGGTATCATATGAAATAGCTTTTTTATTTGATTTTTTATATGATTATTTCATATCCTGCTACTTTTTGAAGTTAATAATTATTTTGACTGTTTTAATTCCAAAAAGATAAAACACCTTTAATAAATGGTAATACGTTATATGGAAGTAGAGTATTATTCAATATAGAGATAGTTTTAGTAACTAGAGCAACACTGAAGAAAAGTCTTTGATAAGGACATGCAAGCTGAGGGAAAACCAAAGAAAATGTCTTTAAAGTCACATGCTATAATGAAACCTCATCTGTTTCTCTTGTATGTCTTCTTGGATGTCTTCTGCTTCTATGATCTCTATCTAGTTATTCAGTTGTTCTTGGACTCCTTGTTTTAAGGAAAATATATTTTAAGTAAATCCAGAAATGAGATTGGTTTCCTAAGAATGAGGTGAGTTTCTCAATAACTAAAATTCTTCAAACAATTTGCGATTGTGAGAATATTATTTCACTAAGAATTGGACTAGAAGATTATTAAGGTCTCTATAAGATAGAATTCTGTGATTCCAAGGTCTAGCCCAGTGTGTACTACATAAATCTTTAATGGATGTTTGTAATGTTCGGGCTAGCTTTCTGGAGGTCCTTTGGACAGGCCTTGGTCTCAGTAGGATAGACACCACAAGAATGGTCAGGAATAGAGTCTAGAGTCTTTATCTCTCCTTCACAGTCTGTCTCCTTTATAGTCTGTGTCTGTTACAGTCTGACCCAGTCTTGATCTGGGTGGAAGAGTGCAGGGAGCAGGAGAGGCATAAGGAGGATGGTCAAAACTGGAATGTCACATTTCCAATCTTTCTCAGCCCTTAAATACCTTGGTATGATTACCTCATTACAGCATACTATATATGTGTGAACTAAAGAACCATTACATCACCATGCTAAGCACTAATTATATGCATACAAAAGAACCATCATCTCATCAATTCCACTGAATTAATACCTTATTGTAAGTATTCTTGTTTCAAATATTCTTCTCCAAAGTTCCAGCCCTCTATAGATGTTTATATGTTAATTAATTGTATCCCTGTTTTATGTAGTAATACATCAGTTTGATTCCTTTTAAGCTTTTTGCCTCACTATTTGGCTCAGCTGTCATTTCTATTATTACTGTATTTTCTTCTAAATGTCCTTTTCCCTATTATATCTATGTTTGTCCCACATGCCACCAAAAGTTTCTGCTTATGTAGTACTTGAAATGAAGTTACAAAGCTTGTTAAAACTTATGTGTTAGATAAGAGTGGACTTTTTTTTTTTTTAAGAAAATGATGTAGAAAGTTAAGGGCAGGGCTTTAGGGAAAGTACTCTATGATGCTGGTGTTTTGGATGCTCAGGGGATGTTGTTCCCCAATTTACTTCCTGGTAATGTGCTAGAAGGTTGCTGAAAGATTGACCTCTAGATAATTGGGCTGTCACTGTATATATAGAAATGTTGTGAATATACTCAAATGACTGTTGTATAACCAGATACAGGAAGAGCTAGTTGTAAAAAAAATAATAGAAGTCAGTTTTTTAGCAGGGGACTCAAGGAAACTAGAGGCATAGCTTTTCAAAGATGAAGTATGCAGGAAGCATTGTATTCTTGGAAGGGAATTTATTTTCTCTAAGTATGTTTTCATTGCATCCCAATTTGATCAGAAAATAAATAACTGATAAATATGCATTTATTAATCACTTACTATTTGTTAAGCATTGTGATAAGGAGTGAAAATATAGAGACAAAAGAGAAATGGTTCCTGCTCTAAAGGATCTTATATTCTACATGGAGAGTCATGTGAAAATGTGTGTGTGTGTGTGTGTGAGAGAGAGAGAGAGAGAGAGAGAGAGAGAGAATATGTTAAATATTTTCAAAATATTAAAGTATTATATAGATGCTGGATAGTATAGTGGTCATTTGCTTCTGGGTATTATGAAGAAACAGAGACAGAGAAAGAGAGGGTCAAGCAGAGAGAGAGACAGAGAGGTTATTAATAAAAATAAAAATATATATTTATATTCTCATAACTATAGCTCAGAGCCCTCATGGCAGGGACAGTATCAAACTTCTTTCTTGTTTAGTTGTATATATCACAACCATTTGCAACCTCTCTCTTTTAAAACCTTTATGTTCTCAAATTAGTAACAGACACAGGTAACATAATAATTATAGCTGCCCATAATGATTTGATATAAAATGATAGCTCTTATGTTATTATAAAATCCAGGAACTGTGAACAACTTAAAGAAATGTAGTTATCATGTAGAAATTACTTTCTGACTGCAGGAAGAGTAGAGAGAGAGGACTTACATTTTCATTGTCCTTTATCTTATCTTTGTTCATTACAGCCACAGATTTGCCCAGAAGTTCTGAAGAAGTAAAGTGTTAAGTGGAGCCACTAGAGTATTAATTGTTATTCAGAGCAATCTATTAAATAATACTATATACAGGCACTATGCTAAGCTCCAATGATTCAAAGGAAAAAAAAAAGATCCTTTCCCTTAAAATTCTAATATTCTAATGCAGAGGATAATATATTGACAATTATTTACATACAAAATATACACAAGATAATTTGAAGATAACCTCAGTGGGAAGGTACAAGCACTAAAAAGATTTAGAGGAAAAAAGAGCTTCTTATAGGTGTGATTTTAGCTGACACTTGAATGTATTTAGGGAAACTAAGATGTGAATTTTGAGAGGAGACACTTAAGGCATGGGGAACAGCCTTTTAAAATGTTCAGGCTTGTGATAAAATGTCTTTTTAAGGTACAACAAATAAGGCATTACCATTGAATCAGAATATGTAGAAGTAAAATTCAAACAAAGTATAAACACAGATTATAAAAACAATCAGATTATAAATTCTTTAAAAGAGAAATAATTTAATATTTGATCCTGGGAATAATAATAATCCACTATAATTTATTGAATAGGGAAAGTTGCAATCAGATCTGGTTTTCAAGGAGATCAAATGAAAGATGAAGTACAGTGAAGAAAGACTTAGGGCAGAAGACCAATCAGAAGACTTTTGCAATAATTTGTGCAAGTAAGTAATGTAAGTTTGCATCAAGGCAATAGTATTGTCAAAGGAGAGAAGATAATATAAATTAAAGTTTTTGACAATGTAAAACTTGACACAGAATTCAATGCTACAGTGTTGAAAGGGAAACCAAACATGGGCCCAGGTGACTTGAGATGAACTGCTTGCCTGAAGTAGCTAAAATCAGGCAATGTCTTCTCTAAAGAGTGCCTTATGCACATAAGATTATTATGGGGATAGGCTCTCTGCTTCTAATTGTGTAGGGCTGTGTACATATAGTCTATGTATTCCTAGGTGATAAGGTAACATTTTTATTATAGAATGGAAAAGTAGCTACTAGGAAAGTTCAAACCTGTTCAATTAAAAATCCTAACCTGATAGTTTTATGCAATGCAAAGTTAATGGACTAGTTTGAATTTCATAAAAGTAGATTTTTTTTTTTTATAATCTGAAATGGCTCATGGATCTCATATGAACATGCCTAATGTTTCTGAAGCATTACCTCTTTAGAGGTGCAATCATAATGCATATCAATAAAGATGAAATACTCTATAAGTGAAATTTGGTTTTCTAGCTGCCTTGGGATCACACAGCTAATGGCCATTGGGCAGACATTCAAGCAAGCAGACTCATAAGTCATTAAGATAGTGACTTTCCCTTACCTGAGAGGGCACAGACAAACTGTCTAGGATAGGGTGGTGGTGGTGGTGGTGGTGGTGGTGGTGTGTGTGTGTGTGCGTGTGTGAGAGAGAGAGAGAGAGAAAAAGAGAGAGAGAGGGAGAGAGAGGAGAGGGAGAGAAAGGAGAGAGAAATCAGAGTAGGGGCAAAGTTCATGTGTTCATGAGCAATTGCAGGTTCTTGTCTTTTTACAATTCATGAAACAGGATATATAATTTTAAGTAAGATTACATTACCTTTCTTCAATAAAGGAATATGTGAAAATTGTGGGAAAACAATTCTGTCAGTAATTCTAAAGGCCAGGAGGAGCAGAAGTTATTGATGCATTCTAAGGAAAATAAAAATCTTATATTTTTATTTTATTTTTTATTTTTGTTGTTTTAGCTTTGTTGAGTGTCACAAGAAGGAGCAGAGGAGAGACAGGAATACTATTAGAAAAGGTTAGATAATGATACTGACAAGGAGATTAGATTACTAATTTTGGTTTTTCTTTCTCTTCCAAGAAAAATAATGATTGGACTCAGAAGACTAACATGATAATGGTTTGCACAATGGAACATTGACTCCAGAGACTGGAAACTGTATATAAAGAAAGAAATATATCTATCACTTCTGAGTTGTCATTAGAACAAAACAACTTGGAGTGATCAATGGAAGCTAAAGAGAAAAAAAAAATGATCTAATGTAGAGACAAAAACAAGAGCAATTACAATAGTTATGTAATAGTAGAATTGACTGCCTTCCTTTGATAATTTCAATTCTCTCCTCATTCAAGAACTTCACATAACAGATTGAATGACCACTTGTTGAAGGTATTATATTAAATACATTGCACATGTGTTCAGATTTTTTTAAAAAAATGTATTAATCAGTGGTGATGCTATTTTTTCCTCTCCCCCTCAAAGAATACTATTTGTTCTATGGAATTGATCTTTGGGAGAAAGAGGAGGAGGTGAATTGCCTAAGATAATAATGATGATGTCAAAACATATTAATAAAAATGCTTTTAATTTGATTTTATATATATATATATATATATATAAAATCAAATTAAAAGCACTGTAACTGAGTAAAGATATATGTGTATATATATATATATACACATATATCTTTACTCAGTTACATTCAAAACATTTTTTTACATTTATTTGGAAAACTTTGAGTTCTGGATTCTCTCCCTTATCCCCACCTCAACCCTCCATTAAGAAAGCACATGTGAAGTTATGCAAAACATTCTCATACAAGACATGTTATGAAAGAAAATGGAGATTTTTCTCCCCTTAAAAAACTCAATAACAATAAAGTTAGAGAGAAAGAGAGGAAGAAAGAGAGAGGCAGAGATGGACAGAGAGACAGAGAGAGACAGAAAGAAAGAGAAAGTTTCAATCTGTATTCAGACACAATGAATTCTTTCTCTGGATGTGATCAGAATTTTTTATCCTAAGTCCTTCAGAGTAGTCATGGATCATTATACTTCTGAGAATGTCAATGTTATTCACAGCTAATCATGCAAGAACATTGCTACTATGTACACAGTATATTTCACTTTGCTTGAGTTAATGGAGGATTTTTCAGATTGTTCTGAAAGCATCCTGCTCATCATTTCCCACAGAAAAATAATATTACATCATAATCATATAATCACAATTTATTCAATCATTACTCATTGATGGTTATCCCTTCAGTTTCCAATTTTTTGCCCTGAGAACAAAGCTGCTATAAATATTTTTATTCCTTTAAAAAAAATCTCTTTGTAGATTCATGCCTAGTAGTGATATTGTTAGAGCAAAGGATATGCATGAATTCATAGTCCTTTGGGCATAGATCCTATTTTTTGATCATTTGTAAATCAGGGAATGGCTGTCAATTGTTTTTTATAAATTTGACTAAGTTCCCCTTGTGTTTGAGAGATGAGGTATTTTCCAAAGAAACTTGCTTCAAAACTCCTTTTACAATTACTATTGCTAACTGTATTTATTCTTTCTCTCCTTTCACCCCATCCCTCCTCAAAACGGTTTTGGTACTGACCACATCATCCCCAATATGCCTTCTCTTTTGTAATCCTCCCCCTTTCCTGTATCTCATTCCCCTCCAATTATCCTGCAGGACAAGGTAGATTTCTATACCCATTTCTATATCCATATTGAATATGGGTAGTTCCTCCTTGAGCCAATTCTGATGAGAGTAAGGTTAACTCATTCACCTCTTCCTCCTCTTCATCTCCACTGTAAAAGCTTTTTTTTTCCCCCTCTTTTTGTGGCAAAAATTGCACCATTTCACTTGTATCTTTCCCTTTTTCCCCAGTACATTCCTTTCTTACCCCTTAATTTCATTATTTTTCAAAAAGATATTATCTTTTTAGATTCAACTCACACCTCTGTTTTCTATTATACTTCTAACTGTGATAATAATGGGAAAACTCTAATAAGTTCCAAGTATCATCCTTCCATGTAGGAATGTAAACAGATAAACTTTATTAAGTCCCTTATGATATCACTTTCCTGATTACTTCATTTTGCTTTTCCAGTCTTGTATTTAAAAATCAAAATTTCCATTAAGTTGTGGTCTTTTCATCATGAAGGCTTGAAACTCCTAAGGTAGATGATTCTTGGTTGTAATCCTGTTCTCCAGAATATGATATTCCAAGCCCCCTGGTTCTTTAATATAGAAGCTCCAAAATCTTGTTATCTTTTTTTTTTCTGATTGTATAATTTTTCTTTTTTTTTTTTATTGTGACTTTTTATTGACAGAACATATGCCTTGGTAATTTTTTACACATTCACTTCTGCTCCGACTTTTCCTTTCCCTCCCTCCATACCCTCCCCTAGATGGCAAGCAGTACCCCCTCCAACCTAACCTATTCCACTGATCAACTAATCTATTACTTAGCCAATACCAAATGGTTTTGGTGACTGCTGCTTTATAATGTAGTTTTAGATCAGGTACAGCTAGGGCACCTTCATTTGATTTTTTTTTCATTAATTCCCTTGAAATTCTCGACTTTTTGTTCTTCCACATGAATTTTGTTGTTATTTTTTGTAGGTCATTAAAATAGTTTCTTGGGAGTCTGATTGGTATGGCACTAAATAAATAAATTAGTTCAGGGAGTATTAACCTCTTTATTATATTCACTCAGCCTATACAAGAGCACTTAATATTTTTCCAATTATTTAAATCTGACTTTATTTGTGTGGAAAGTATTTTGTAATTTTGCTCATATTATTCCTGACTTTCCTTTGGTAGATAGATTCACAAATATTTTATATTATCAACATTTATTTTGATATTTCTCTTTATACGTATCTCTTGCTGTTGGATTTTGTTGGTGATGTATGAAAATGCTGAGGATTTATGTGGATTTATTTTGTATCCTGCAATTTTGCTAAAGTAATGAATTATTTCTCATAGCTTTTTAGTAGAATCTCTGGAGTTCTCTAAGTATACCATCATATCATCTGCAAAGAGTGATAGTTTGGTTTTCTCATTACCTACTCTAATTCCTTTAATCTCTTTATTGACTCTTATTGCCAAGGCTAGTGTTTTTAATACAATATTGAATAATAGCGGTGATAGTGGACAACCTTGTTTCACTCCTGATCTTACTGGGAAAGGTTCCAGTTTTTCCCCATTACATATGATGCTTACTGACTGTTTTAAATAGATGGTCTTCATTACTTTAAGGAAAAGTCTATTTATTCCTATCCTCTCAAGTGTTTTTTATTAGGAATAGATTTTGGATTTTATCAAATGCTTTTTTTGCATCTATTGAGATGATCGTATGTTTTTTTTTTTTAATTTGGTTATTGATATAGTCAATTATGCTAATTGTTTTCCTAATATTGAACGAACTCTGCATGCCTGATATAAATCCTACTTGGTCATAATGTATTATCCTGGGCATGATTTTCTGTAGTCTTTTTGCTAATATCTTATTTAAGATTTTAGCATCAATATTCATTAGGGAGATTGGTCTATAATTTTCTTTCTCTGTTTTCAACCTACCTGTTTTAGATATCAGTACCATGTCTGTGTCATAAAAGGAATTTTATAGGACTCCTTCAATCCCTATTTTTTCAAATAGTTTATATAACATTGGGACTAATTGTTCTTTAAATGTTTGGTAGACTTCACATGTAAATCCATCTGGTCCTGGGGATTTTTTATTAGGTAGTTGGTTAATAGCTTGTTCTATTTCTTTTTCTAAAATGGGACTGTTTAGACTATTTACTTCTTCTATTAATCTGGGCAAGCTATATTTTTGAAGGTATTCTTCCATTTTATTTAAGTTATTGAATTTATTGGCATAAAGTTGGGCAAAATAACTTCTAATTATTGCTCTAATTTCTTCTTCATTAGCGGTGAGTTCTCCCTTTTCATTTTTAAGACTTACAATTTGATTTTCTTTTTCCTTTTTTTATCAAATTTACTAAGGGTTTGTCTATTTTGTTGTTTTTTTCATAGAATCAACTCTTAGTTTTATTAATTAATTCAGTAGTTTTTTACTTTCAATTTTATTGCTCTCCTTTTATTTTTTTAGAATTTCTAGTTTAGTGTTTGAGTGGGAGTTTTTAATTTGTTCCTTTTCCAGCATTTTTAGTTGCAAGCCCAATTCATTAATCTTCTCTTTCTCTATTTTATGCAAGTAGGCACACACATTTTGGTATGGCATCTCATTATTGTCATTTTCTTTGGTGAGTTATGTCTATGATTTCCTGTTTCACCCAGTCATTTTTCAGTATGAGATTATTTAGTTTCCAATTTTTTTTAAATCTATTTTCCCCTGGCTTTTTACTGAATATAACTTTCATTGCATTGTGGTCTGAAAAGAATGCATTTCCTATTTCTTCCTTACTGCATTTGAGTTTGAGGTTTTTATGTCCTAATATATGGTCAGTTTTTGTATAAGTTCCATGTACTGCTGAGAAGAAAGTGTACTCTTTTCTGTCTCCATTTAGTTTTCTAACTTTTCTAATATTCTATTTACCTCTTTGACTTCTTTTTTATTTATTTTGTGGTTTGAGTTATCTAATTCTGAGAGTGCAAGGTTGTGATCTCCCATTATTATAGTTTTGCTATCTATTTCTTCTTGAAGCTCTCTTAATTTCTCTTTTAAGAATTTAAATGCTATACCACTTGGTGCATATATGTTTAATATTGATATTGCTTCATTATCTATGCCACCCTTTAGCAAGATATAGTACCCTTCCTTATCACTTTTAATTAGATCAATTTTTGCTTTTGCTTGATCTGAGATGAAGATGGCTACCCCGCTTTTTTGACTTCACCTGAAGCATAGTAGATTCTGATCCAACCTTTTACCTTTACTCTGTATGTATTGCCCTGCTTTAGGTGTGTTTTCTGTAAACACATATTGTAGGATTCTGGCTTTCAGAGTGGATTCACTCTGCTAACCCCTTCCTCTTTATGGGGGAGTTTACCCCATTCATATTTATGGTTAAAATTACCAATTCTGTATTACTTGCCATCTTGTTAACCCCTCCTTATTCTTTTCTCCTTTCCTTCCACTTTATCCCCTTCCCCAGTATTATTCTTGTGAGCATCACTTGCTTCTCACAGCCCTCCCTTTTTATCCCTCCCCTCACCTTAGAGTTCCTCCCCCTATCTTACCCCCTTTCCTCACACTTTCTGTATTCCTTTCCACTTAGCTTACTTCTTCCCTTTTCACTTTTCCCCTTCCACTTTTCAATGAGGTGGGAGAAGTTTCACCATACATCTAATATGTCCATTATTTTTCTCTTTAAACCCATTCTGATGGCAGTGAGATACACACTATGTTCACCCCCCTCAATTCTTTCTCTCAGATATAATAGGTTTCCTTTGCCTCTTCCTGAGATATAGTACCCACACTTTACCCTTTTCTGGGTACAATTTCCTTTCCACCTGTAGTTTCTAGAACAAAGTATACGTGTGTTCTTTATATATCTTTATAGAAGAAATATTGTTCCCAGGATTTCTATTTACCTTTTTAGGTTTCTTTTGAGTTCTATATTTGTAGATCAAGTTTTTTGTTTAGGTCTGTTTTTCTCATCAAAAATAGATAAAATTCACTTATTTTGTTGAATGTCCATCTTCTTCCCTGGAAAAAGATGTTCATTTTGTCTGGGTAAGTTATTTTTGGCTGCATACCAAGTTCCTTAGCCTTTCAGAATATCATATTCCAGGCCCTTTTATCCTTTAATGTGGATGCTGCTAGATCCTGAGTAATCCTTATTGTGGCTCCTCTATATTTGAATTGATTTTTTCTAGCAGCTTGCAGTATTTATTCCTTCATCTGATAGTTCTGGACTTTGGCCACTATATTTCTTGGTGTTTTGATTTTAGGGTTCCTTTCAGTTAGGTGATCAATGAATTCTTTCAATTTCTATTTTACCTTCTGTTTCTATAATTTCTGGGCTTTCTCTTTGATGATTTCCTGGAAAATAGTGTCCAGGTTCTTTTTTTCATCATATTTTTCAGGTAGTCCAATAATTCTCAGATTTTCTCTCCTAGATCTATTTTCCAGATCTGTTGTTTTCCCAAGAAGGTATTTGACATTTTTTTCCATTGTTTCTTTTTTTCTTTTTTTTTTTTTTTTGGTTTTGCTTTACTGCTTCTTGATGTCTCCTCAAGTCATTCAATTCCATTTGTTCAATTCTGATTTTTAATGAGTTATTTTCTTCACTCCCTTTTTTATATCTTTTTCTAATTGTCCAATTGAGTTTTTAAGTGAGTTGTTTTGTTCTATGAATTTTTTTTTCCATTTTGCCAATTTTATTTTTTAAAAAGCTATTTTTTTTCAACTCACTAATTCTGTTTTTCAAGGATTTAATTTCTTTATCCACTCTATCTTTAAATGAGTGGAATGACTTATCCAGACTCTTTTGCCAAGTTTCCTTTTTCTTTTCCCATTTTTCTTCTAGCTCTCTTGTGAGAGCCTTTTTAATTTCTTCTATGAGAGTCTTATGTGTTGAGGACCAGATCATATTCCCCTTTGGGGATTCATCTGGAGACAGTCTGTTTTTAAGCTCCTCAAGGTTTAAAGTCTGTTCTCTATCCATATAGAAGCTATCAATAGTTAGAGTGTGCTTTAATTTTTTGCTCATTTTGTCAAAGAAGAGTGAAAGAAAACAAACAAGAAAAACAAATGGTCTGCTTTTTTTTTTTTTTTTTTTTTTTTGGTGGGGGTAGATGGTATTTCTGAGCTTCCTCTACAGACTATAAGGAACAGCAGTGAGGACAGCAATGGGTGAACTGCATCTCTGCTCTAAGACTCTGAGAGCATGCTGAGATACTGTGGGATATAGCCAGGTCCCGAGAGGCCCTAACTTTTTGGGGTTATAGTCTCCATTCCCTGTGTTTTTAACTTTTCTGCTTGTCTACTGGTTTGTTGCCAGGGCAATGTAGCCAACACTGTTAAAGCTCTCTCCACAGAAAATAGCTGAGATCACACCCCACCCCGTTTTGTTCTGCTCAGCTGTAAGCTTCCTGCCTTTGTCTGTTGTGCTACTGCTGCCTGCTTTCAGTCTGCACTCAGTCTGACCATCCTCACTGTGAGCAAAAACAGACCTTTTCTGGCAAATTTCGAGGATATCTTCTCTTGGTAATTATTTGTGTTTTTTTTTTTTTTTCAGTTAAGCACTAATTCTGAGGCTTGTCTGAAATAAAATATTCTGAGAGAAACATGGAGATTAAGAAGATGTATGTCCTCTCTGCCACCTTGGCCAGAAGTTGTCTATTTTGTGTTATCTTGATTTTTTTTTTTTTTTTTTTTACTGTACTAGTTTATTGTACTAGAATTGTTTCTTTCTGGATGTTTCAACATTTTCTCCTTGACCTGGGACTTTTGGAATTTGCCTATAATATTCCTGAGAGTTTTCATTTAGAGATCTCTTTCAGAAGGTGATTAGTAGATTCTTTTAATTTTCATGTTATCCTCTGGTTCTAGGATATCAGAATAATTTTTCTTGATCATTTCTTGAAAAATGATTTCTATACTCTTCTTCTTTTTTTTTTTTTTTTTTTTTTTTTTTTTTTTGATTATGACTTTCAGGTAGACCAGTAATTTTTACATAATCCCTCCTGGATTTATTGTACAGAACAATTATTTTTCCAATGAGATGTTGCACATTTTTTGTACTTTTTCTTTTCTTTTCTTTTCTTTTTTTGGTTTTGCTTTGTTGGATCTTGGTTTATAATAAAATCATTAACTTCCATGTAATCATTTCTAATTTTAAGGAATTATATTCCTCAGTGAGTTTTTGTTCCTTTTTCCCATTTGGCCAATATGGCTTCTTAAGTGATTCTTCTCCTATTGGCTTTTTCTATTTCCTTTTACACCTTAATTTTTTCTTCATTTTTGCTCTGTCATTCTTATTTTTCAAAATCCCTTTTGACCTCTTCCATAGTCTGAGACCAAACCTTCTTTATGTTGTAGGCTTCTTCATGGAGGAATATATGAGTTTGGCTTTTTTTATCTTCTTTTGAATGTATGTTTTGATCTTTCTTGTCACCATAGTAATTTTCTATGGTCAGAAACTTTTTCTGTTGGTAACTCATTCTAGTTGCCTATAACTTCTAGATTTTAGCTTTTAAAAAAAAAAATTAGGTTTCTATTTCCAAGAAGGAGGGTGCACTGTTCCAAACTTTAGCAGTTTTGTGCAGCTGTTTTTAACAATCCTTCTAGGAACTTGACCATCAGTGTTCTTTTCTATCCTTCAGTGGTTAGGAGTGTCACCACTCTACTGTAGCTTTAAAATCTAGTGTGCTAAAGCAATAGAGTCTTTCCTTGGTGCCAATAAAGGGAACTCTGTGAGCTGAGATCTCAGGAAGTCACTACTACCACTGTCCACACTAACTCCTGGTATTCTGGTTTTGTAAGACCCTCTCACCCTATTAATAAATCTTTCTTATTCCTCTTCTCCAAGCTGTATTTGATGGCCCTGGGATGAGAGATCTAGAAACCACCAGTGCTATTACTCTAACATTTTATGTGTTCTGCTGCTCTGAAATTTGTTTAGAGTCCTTATTTAAAGGAATTTTGAGCATTTTGGGATTTTGGGGGTGAAGTTGATGAGTTCCTGTTTTAACTCTTCCATCATGGCTCTATCTCTTCCCAAAAACATTTTTAAAAAGACAAATGTATATATATATATAGATAGATAGATAGATAGATAGATATAGATATAGATATAGATATAGATATAGATATAGATATAGATATAGATATGTTCTTTCTAGTTCTCAAATTCCATGATTCTGTGAAACTTGGTTGTAGCAAAATGTTCAAAAATAGCGATTATTGTGGTGATGTGATATGATCCAACTATTCTGGAGAGCCATCTGGAACTAGGATCAAAGGGGTATAAAACTGTGCATACCATTTGACCTAAAAGTGCCATTACTGGGACTGTTTAACTTAAGAAAATATAAAGTAAGGGAAAGAACCACATGTGAAAAAAATGTTTGTAGAAACTTTTTTGTGGTAGCAAAGAATAAGAAATTGAGTAAATGCCCATCAGTTGGGAATTGCTGAATGAATTGTGGCATATGAAGATAATGGAATATTATTGTTATATAAAAATGAGGAACAAGTTGATTTTAAAAAGGCTTGGATGGAGACTGATGAACTGATGCTGGATGAAACAAGCAAAACCAGGAATATATTGCATGCAATAATAGCAAAAGTGTGTGATGCTCAACTATGAAAGATTTGATTCTTCTCAGTAGTTCAGTGATCCAAAGCATCCCAATAAGCTTTGGATAAAACATGTCATCTGCATCTAGAAAACAAACTATGGAGATTGAATGTAAATCAACACATGCTATGTTCAATTATTATTTTTTTTAAATTCTCTCCCATGGTTTTTCTGATTTGCTCTGATTTTTCTCTCAAAACATGATTCATAAAGCTATGTGTATGAAAAATAAATAAATTTAAAATATCATAAGCATTGCCCAGATTTCCTCCTTGAGAGATTCATTAGAACAAAGGTCATTTGGTTTATGCAGTAATTATTAGTTTTTCACTTAAAGACTTATCATACTAAATAAGGAATAAATAGTTGAAAAGCCTCTTTGTATTACACCATTGATAAGCACTGCATTTCAAAACAGGCAATAAATTGGTAGCAGGCCATTATCTCAATTGAAGAAGAATTCCTTATACATCACAAAATTATCTATGCTTGTATACACATAGTTAACTCACTGTATAGATAGCAGCATCACCTCATGACATTCTGCATTTCTATTCAGAGAGCTTGCTTAATGATTATGCCTGTTACTCCAAAGAGCATAAAGCATAGAAATATATTTTAAACATTGCCTATCTCACATTAAAAAAGAAAATCAATTATTAATTACTTTCACTGGATTTTACTAGTATCATGCATTTATGAAAGTTGACTAATATTTAATAAGTAATCCCTGCTTCTGAGATTTTTATTTGGAAAGGCAGTTATATTCTATTTTGTCCTTACCTTTTATTTCATTTCATTTATTTATTTTATAATTAATTAATTTTTAAAACATTTCTCTACAAATCTTGTTGGGAGAGAAAAATCAGGACAAAACAGAGACAGAATGGGAGAGAAAAAAGGAAATAGAAAAAAAAAAAGAAGTGAACATAACATATTGATTTAATTCAATCTCCATAGTTCTTTTCCTGGATGCAGATGGCATTTTCTATCCAGAGTCTATTGGGACTGCCTTGAATCACTAGAACCACTGAGAAAAATCAAGGAAAAAAAACAATTTTGCTGTTATTGTGCACAATGTTTTCTTGTTTCTGCTTGCTTCACTCACCATCAGTTCATATAAATCTTTCCAGGCTTTTTTAAAATCAGCCTGTTTATCATTTTTATAGAATAACAATATTCCATTACTTTTATGTACTATAACTTATTCAGCCATTTCCCAATTGAAGAGTACCCATTTTCCAATTCTTTGCTACCTCAAAAAGATCTAGTACAAACATTTTTGCACATGTAGATTCTTTTTCCTCCTTTATAATTTACTTGGGATATAGACCCAGTAGTGGCACTGCTGGATCAAAGAGTACACACAGTTTTATATCCCTTTGGACTTATTTCCAAATTCCTTTCCAGAATGCTTGAATCAATTCACAACACCACCAACAATGCAGTAGTGTCCCAATTTTCTCATATTCCCTCAATATTTGTCATTATCTTTTCCTGTCTCCTTAGGCCATTGGAGAGGTTTGAGGTGATACATCAGAGCTGTTTTAATTTGCATTTCATTAATCAATAGTGATTTAGGACATTTTTCTATGCCTATAGATGACTTTAATTTCTTCATCTGAAAAATACCTGTCAAAATGCCTTGACCATTTATCATTTGGAGAATGAATTGTATCCTTACAAATTTGATACAATGCTCTATTTTAGAAATGAGACCTTTGTGAGAAATACTGATTATAAAAACATTGTTTTCTCAGCTTTGTACTTCCCTTTTAATCTTCTTTTTGTTGGTTATGCTTGTGCAAAACCTTTTGAATTTGATGTAATCAAAATTTATAATTCATAATGTTCTCTAGTTCTTCTTTAGTCATAAATTTTTCACTTCTCCAAGGATTTGGTAGGCAAATTATTTCTGGTTCTTCAAATTTTCTTATGGCATCTATTACCCTTTATATCCAAATCATGTACCTATTTTGACCACATTTTAGTATAAGGTGTGAAATGTAGGTCTATGCTGAGTTTCTGACATATTTTTTCAATTTTCCTAGTCAAATAGTTAAATAGTGAGTTATTATCCCAAAAGGTGGAATTTGAGTGTTTATCAAATGCTAGATTATTATAGGCTTTAATTATTGTGGCATGTATATCTAATCAGTTCCATTGTTCTATCACATCACACTATTCCTTAGACAACACCAAAAATTGCCATGACTGCTGCTTTATAATATAATTTTTGATCTGATATTACTAAGTGACAATTCTTTTTTCCCCCATTAATTCTATTGATATTCTTGAACTTTTCTTGTTCCACAAGAATTTTGTTATAATTTTTTCTAGTTTTATAAAATAATTTCTGGCAGTTTGATTTATATGGTACTGAACAAATAGAACAATTTAGGCAGAATTGTCATTTTTATTATATTACCTTGACCTAGGCATGAGCAATTTATATGTTTCCAGTTATTTAGGTCTGATTTCATTTATGTGAAAAGTATTTTGTAATTGGGTTCATATAATTCCTGGTTTTGTGTTGGCAGATAGGCACCCAAATATTTTATTTTGTTCACAGTTATTTTAAATGGAATTTCTCTTTTTACCTCTTGTTGCTGGACTTTGTCAGGAATTTGTAGAAATGCTAATGATTTGTGTGGGTTTATTTTATATCCTGAAACTTTGCTAAAGCTGTGACTTGTTTCCAATAGGTTATGGATTATTTTCTACTATTCTCTAAGTTTATTATTATATCATCTCAAAAATAATAGTTTTATGATCTCATTGCTTATTGTAATTCCTTTAATTTCTTTTTTCTTTTCTTATTGCTAAAGCCAATATTTTTAGTATAATGTAGAATAATAGTGTGATATTGGGCATCCTTATTTTACCTATAATCTGATTGTGAATGTAGCAAGCTTCTCTCCATTACAAATAATGCTTGCTGTTGGTTTTTAGATAGATACTACTTATTAGTTTAAGAAAAGCTCCCTTTATCCCTATTCTCTAGTGTTTTTAATAGCAATAGGTGCTTTATTTTTTCAAAAGTTTTTCTTTAATCTATAAAGATTATTTTATGATTTCTGTTGGCTTTGTTATTGATATGGTCAATTATGCTAATGATTTTTCTGATATAGCCTTCATTCCTGATATAAATTACAGTTGTTCATAGTGTATTATCCTACGATACATTGTTGTAATCTCTTTGTTAATATTCATGAGGGAGACTTATCTGTAATAATTTTTCTCCATTTTGGATCTTTCTGGTTTAGTTATGAATATCATATTTATGTCATAGAAGCAATTTAGCAGGACTTCTTTATCAAATTTTTTCCAAATAATTTACATAGTATTAGGATTAATTGTTCTCTAAATGTTTAATAGAATTCATGTGTAAATCCATCTGGCCCTGGATATTTTTTCTTTGGGAATTCATTAATAGCTTGTTCATTTTTTTTTTTTAATGAAATGGGACTATTTAGGTAGTTTATTTTTTCTTTGGTTAATCTGGGCAATTTTTATGTTTGCAGCTTTTCATCCATTTCGGTTATATTGTCAGATTTGATGTCACACAGTTAAGCAAAATAGCTCCTAAATATTGCTTTAATTTCCTTTTCATTAATGGTAAATTCACCCTTTTCATTTTTGAGGCTTGTGATTTGCTTTTTCTTTCCTTTTTTTCTAATCAAATAAATCAAAGGTTTATGCTTTTTTTTTTCTCATAAAAACCTGCACTTTATTAATTAGTTCAAAAATTTTCTTAGGTCCCATTTTGTTAATCTCTTATTTGAGTTTTAGAATTTCTAATTTTGTATTTAATTGAGGGTTTTTAATTTGTTCTTTTTTTCTATTTTTTTTTATTTGCATGGCTAATTCATTGATATCTTCTTTCTCTATTTTATTCATGTAGCTATTTAAAGATACAAACTTTCCCTTAAAACTGCTTTGGCTGCATTCCATAATTTTTGGGATCTTGTCTCATTTGTCATTCTCTTGAATGCAATTGTTGTTTCTCTGATTTGTTGTTTGACCCATTCATTCTTTAGAATTAGATTATTTAATTTCCTATTGATTTTTATTCTATATTTCCTGGCCCTTTATTGAATTTTTTAGTCCTTGTGGTGCAAAAAGGAAGCACTTTTTAAAAATTTCTACCTTTCTGCATTTGATTATGAGGTTTCTATGTTCTAATATAGGGCCAGTTTTTTGGTAGGTGGCATATGCTGCCAAGAAAAAAAGGTGTATTCCTTTCTGTCCTTATTAAATTTTCTCCAGAGATCTATTGTGTCTAGATTTTTTTTAAGAATTCTATTAAATTTCCTAGCTTCTTTCTTGTTTATTTTTGTGATTAATTTTTCTGATTCTGAGAGGGAGAGGTTGAGGGCCCCCATTAATATAGTTTTAATGTCTATTTCTTTCTGTAACTGGCTTGACATTTTTTCTAGAAATTTGTATGCTACTTGGTACATATACATTTTAGATGATTACTATTTCATGGTTCATGTAATTTCTTTCTTTATTTCTATTAATTAGATCTATTTTTATTTTTGCTTTGTCTGAGATCAGAATTGGTACTTCATTCTTTAAACTTCAGCTGAAGCATAATAAATTCTGTTCCAGCCTTTTTCCTTCACTCCATATGTATCTCTTTGTGTCAAATGCCTTTTTGTAAACAATATGTTGTAGGATTCTTTTTTTTTAAATCCATTCTATTTGTTTCCTTTTTTATTGGAGAGTTCTTCTCATTCATATTCGCAGCTATTGGTTACTACCAAATTTCCCTCCATCCTATTTCCTCTCCTACACATGATCAAATAGGATTTGTACCAGGAATGCATGGCTGGTTCAATGTTAGGGAAACTATTAGTATAATTTACCATTCCCAATAAGATCAGGATTGAAACAAGTTTGCCCACTGTCACCATTACTATTCAATATTGTATTAGAAATACTAGCTTTGGCAATAAGAGTTGAGTAAGAGATTAAAGGAATTAAAACAGGTAATGAGGAAACCACTAAAAAGCTATAATCCACAGCCTTTGCAGGATACAAAATAAACCCACATAAATCACCAGCATTTTTATATATCACTAACAAAATCCAACAGTTAGAGTTACAAAGAGAAATTCCATTTAAAGTAACTACTGATAGTATAAAATATTTAAGAATCTATCTTCCAAGGGAAAATCAGAAACTATATGAGCAAAACTACAAAACACTTTCCACACAAATAAAGTCAGATCTAACCAATTGGGAAAATATTAAATGCTCATGGATAGGGTGAGCAAATATAATAAAGATGACAATACTACCTAAACTCATCTATTTATTTAGCACCATACCAACCAGACTCCCCCAAAGTTATTTTAGTGATCTAGAAAAATAACAACAAAGTTCACATGGAAAAACAAAAAAGTCAAGAATCTCAAGGGAATTAATGGAAAAAAAAATCAAATGAAGGTGGCCTTGCTGTAGCAGATCTAAAATTATATTATAAAGTAGCGATTACCCAAACTATTTGGTATTGGCTAAGAAATAGACTAGTTGATCAGTGGAATAGGTTAGGTTCACAGGACAAAACAGTAAATAACTTTAATAATCTAGTGTTTGACAAACCCAAAGACCCCAGCTTTTGGGATAAGAACTCACCATTTGACAAAAAATTGCTGGGAAAATTGGGAATTAATATTGCAGAAACTAGGCATTGACACACTTAACACCATACACCAAGATGAGGTCAAAATGGGTTCATGACCTAGGCATAATGAATGAGAATATAAATAAATTAGAAGAACATAGGGTACTTTACCTCTCATACCTGTGGAAGAGGAAGGAATTTATGACGAAAGAGGAATTAGAGATCATTATTGATCAAAAAATAGAAAATTTTGATTATATCAAATTGAAAAGGTTTTGTACAAACAAAATTAATGCAGAAAAGATTAGAAGGAAAGCAATACACTGGGAAAACATTTTTACAGTCAAAGGTTCTGATAAAGACCTCATTTTCAAACTATATAAAGAATTGACTCTAATTTATAAGAAATCAAGCCATTCTCCAATTGATAAATGGTCAAAGGATATGAACAGACAATTCTCAGATGAAGAAATTGAAACTATTTCTAGCCGTATGAAAAGATGCCCCAAGTCATTATTAATCAGAGACATGCGAATTAAGACAACTCTGAGATACTACTACACACCTGTCAGATTGGCTAGAATGACAGGGAAAGGTAATGCGGAATGTTGGAGGGGATGTGGGAAAACTGGGACTCTGATACGTTGTTTGTGAAATTGTGAATACATCCAGCCATTCTGGAGAGCAGTTTGGAACTATGCTCAAAAAGTTATCAAACTGTGCATCCCTTTGATCCAGCAGTGTTACTATTGGACTTGTATCCCATAGAGATTTTAAAGAAGGGAAAGGGATCTGTATGTGCAAGAATTTTTGTGACATCCCTCTTTGTTGTAGCCAGAAACTGGAAACTGAGTGGATGCCCATCAATTGGAGAATGATTGAACAAATTGTGGTATATGAATATTATGGAATATTATTGTTCTGTAAGAAATGACCAACAGGACGATTTCAGAAAGGCCTGGAGAGACTTACATGAACTGAGACTGAGTGAAATGATCAGGATCAGGAGATCATTATATACTTCAACAACAATACTATATGATGATCAATTCTGATGGACCTGACCATCTTTAACAAAGAGATGAACCAAATCAATTCCAGTAGAACAGTAAAAAATTGAACCAGCTACACCCAGCGAAAGAACTCTGGGAGACGACTATGAACTACTACATAGAATTCCCAATCCCTCTATTTATGTCCGCCTTCATTTTTGATTTCCTTCACAGGCTAATTGTATACTACTTCAAAGTCCGATTCTTTTTGTACAGCAAAATAATAGTACGCACATGTATACATATGTTGTATTTAACTTATACTTTAACATATTTAACATGTATTGGTCAACCTGCCATCTGGGGGAAGGGATGGGGAGAAGGAGGGGAAAAGTTGGAACAAAAGGTCTTGCAATTGTCAATGCTGAAAAATTACCCATGCATATATCTTGTAAATAAAAAGCTATAATAAAAAAAGAAAGTGCATGTATAAGGCTTTTAACAATAATAATGAATTATAAAATATTAATTAATATCATTATAAAACATCCATTTGTAAATATGTGTTACTGTTATATTATTATTAAGAAAATTTGATATTTGATTGTATTGAGTCATATTTAGATTTGGAATGGAAATTTGAGGTCACCACATCCATGTCCTGCTCCCATTATGTTGATGAGGAAATTGAAAGCACAAGTTATTTGCCTTCCTTCAATCAAAATAAATTTCAGCATTTATATTTGAGCAATCATAATTTTCTAGACATCATTCTTTGCATTAGTATTACATAGACAAAAGCAAGACTAGGTGTACCTATTAAGACCTTATATTTCACTGAGGGAAAACAATTTATAAATAAAATTAATTAAAATGTTTTTCTTTGAGGGATTGGGGAATGTCATGAGAGTATGAAAGTCCTAACAACTTGGAGCATCAGAAAAGGTATTCTGTAGTCAACAGTGACTGAGTTATGCTTTGAACATACCAGGAATTCTATGAAGGAATTGAGGAATTCTAGATATAGAAAAGATTATAATATGCATGAGGATAGATTATAAAAAGGCATGAAAGCAGGAGATGGAAGGCGATGTATGGTGAATAACCACGTGTATCTGGAAACTGTGTAAAAGGGGATAATGTAAAATAATCTTGGGAGTGTAGATTGGAGTCAAACTCTTTAAAGTTTTAAGCTACTCATAATTTTTGATAATAAAGATAATATGTTTTAGATGATGTTGAGAAGACTATTAAAATGATCTAGATGAAGTTAATTAAGTATGGACAAAGCTAGTGGAACTAGGAAGAGAGGACCAGACAAATGTTAATAGTGGATTAGAAGATAAAATTAACAAGACTTGTCAACTGTCTTGAATATGGAAGTTAAGAGAAAAGATTCAAGGATAATTTCAAGGTTATAAAATTAGTAACTAAAAAAGTAGTGGTACTCTTTCCTGATATAGGGGTGTTAGAAAAAATATAAAAATGCATTATCGGATAAATAGCTTTATGGAAAGGTTTACTGCATAGTTTCTTTAGACCAAGAGTCATTTAGGAGTAGTTATATAAAATGAGCTAAGCTTTTCTATTGTTATATAAAGTGAGCTAAGCCTGTCTAATGTTATAGAGTCAATTTTTTCTTTACCGAGAAACTACCTTTTGAGGAAGGACAGCTGATGGAGAAAGGAACAGCTACTTTTTTTTTCCTCACTCAGAGATGTTTTACATTTCAGAATGACAGCTGAAGATACAAGTTTTGGAAACTGAAACATGCTGAAAGGCATTAATGACTGGTGACACTACTACTGTACTTCAAACAAACATGCGGTGCCACCATCATTAGAATCTCTGCCCAGACCATGGTATAGGCTGATGAGCAGAGTGAGAAGTTGTCTAGGCATCTGGACAGACTTAGTGGAAAAGGATCAACTTCTGACAAGTTCATGGAGAATTTCAGCAGATGTCTATAATAAGGCTCATTCATGAAGAAGTAGCACTGGATCTTATGAAACTGAAAATGCTCAAAGCAAAGATATCATCATATTGAATAATTTTCTTACAACTGTCAATACCTTTTTCCATCTATTCAACAACATATCAACTTTTTGAATATATCTAATATTTTAAATTGATATTTATTTTATTTTTATCAGTTTTTCTGAAGTAAATTTAGATTACTTTTAAAATATTGTTTTTCTCAATAGAAATAACAGGAATGTATCTTGATGGTATTTAGAAATCTGAGTGAAAAGTTACAATTTATTAATCATTCAATCAACAAGTGTTTATTAAACAATCAAGCAATAAACAAGAATTGATACTGTAAAGTATGTATAAAACTCTAGGATGCAAATTTAAAACTGAGATAGTCATACTCTCAAATAATGTAACATTGACTATGAATTAAGATACTTTCATGAGATTGTCCTAAAAATTTTGACAGTCTTTTTATATTAATAAACCATAAGCAAATTATAAGTATGAACAGAAAAATGTGAACTGATTTCTTAGATATCATTGGTGAGAATTCCATGACCATTGTGAATTTAGGTATTGGATTCTACAACTTCTAAAGGACATTTGCGCTCTCATGCCAACACAACCTGATTATTTCTTTAACTAGGACTCCAACATGTAAATATCATTTGTTTAAAAAGGAAGTAATGTGTTGTTAATTTTTCTTTTCATTATTAACACTTTTATTGGAATAGGCAAATCAAGGTAAGGAATGTAAAGTGATACAAATATTAATGCTATCTGAGATAATGCAAGACATTTTTTGAGACAAGCTACTTATACAAGACTAAATACTCATATATAAATAAGTAGCCTAGTTACTCCCATAGGATTCTAAAAATAACAGTATCCCTAATTGTTTAACTTTGAATTCATAAGGTCATGTTAGCAAAATGGAACTGAATAGCATAAGCTGTGACAAGTCTTACAGAATTCAAATGACTGTCTGACTGAGGAAGGAAAGAAAGGAAGGAGAGATGGAGGAAAGGACCAAGGAAGGAAGAAAAAGAGAGTGAGAGAGAAAGGATGGAATGGAGAAAGGGAGGGAGTCATGAAGGGAAAAAGGGAGGAAGAAAACAAAATATTTATTAAATACCTTCTATATGCTGGGCAATTCAATAATCAATCTGCCAATATAACACTTGATCCTCATAACAACCACTTCAGGTAAGTAATGCTTGTTATTATTATCTCCATTTTGCAGTTAAGAAAACTAAGATAGTGTATAATTGACTTGACCAGAGTCACACATCTAGTAAATGTCTAAGGTTATATTTGAATTCGAATCTTCTTGACATTACTCATTGCATCAACTAGATGCTTTGGTGGGAAAGAGTACTCAACCAATTAAATCACAGAATTTTGGAAATTCCAAGGTTTCTCTATCATCATTTTGAATAAAGGGAACATTAGGAGACAGTAAAAAGATTTCAACAACAAATCATATGATGAGGACAAAGAAGAGAAAGACAGAGCATTTAAGTCCCAGAGTAGTTACATGTGATTGGGAGTATTTTTCATAAATTCCATACAATCTCAGTTTGTTCCTTTGAAAAGTACCAATTCATATATTTAAAACATTTATCAAATGATAGATGACTCTTTTTTATTATAAACTTGAATTCATTTCTTATGTATTTTGAAAATGATATTTATCAGAGAAACCTACTGGAATTTTCCCATTTAATAGTTTTTCTTTTAATCATAGTTTTATTAGATGTTTAAGCAAAACCCTTTTTAAATTTTATGTAAAACAATATCTATTTTTTTTTCTTCTGTGATCTTCTCTATTCCTTTCTTCCTATATGTACATATAAAAGATAATTTTCTCCTTTGTTTCACCAATTTATTTATGAAGTGATCTTTTATATCTTGTTGACATGTCCATTTGGAATTAACCTTGGTAAACAGTTAGCTTAAATTTAATTTCTTCCATGCTACTGTCCATTTTCATCAGTCCTTGTCAAAACAGTTATGTAGTAGTTGGAGACTCAGATATCTAACTGCTAGACCTATACCCAAAAGTGATAAAAGAAAGAAGAAAAGAGGAAAAAGGTATTATATATACATTTCCATCTATATATATATATATATCAGATGATATATATATATATATATATATATATATATATACACACACACACACACACACACACACACACACACACATATATATATATATATATATATATATATATATATATATATATATACACACATATATATGTATGTATGTATATCTATCTAGGAAGCTTTTTTGGTGGTAGCAACTCGAAATTAAAGAGATTCTCTTCAACTGAAGTAAAGCTAAAGAAATTATGGTAAAGGAGTGTGATGAAGTGATGTTGTGTTGTATAAAATAAGGAATCAATGATTTAAAAATAATGGGAAAAACCCATTAACTGATGTAATGTGGAGTAAATAGAACCAGAACAATTTTACCTATAATGTCAGTATTATAATAATGTACAATTTCAAAACTTTTATTAACTGATGAATGAGGTAGAATCAGTAGAATTATATGTACAATAAAATAATAATATAAAAGCAAACAACTTTGAAAGCTTTAGTAACTTTGATTAAGATGAAGACCATTCATTATTCAAAAGAACTAATGATGAAACACTTTATCCTTTACAGAGAGGTGATAGACTTAGTGTACTGAATGAGAAATATATATTTTTATGCATCTATTGAGGGAAATTGTTTTGCTTCACAATTCATATTTGTTATAGCACATTTTCATTTTCTTTCCTCACTCAATTGGGTTAGGGTAGGGAGAGCAGATTTCTTTTTAACTGAAAAAAATGTAGAGATGAGAAATATGCTCCAGATGTAAAATATTGAATGAATTTTCAGAGTGGGTAACTTTATTATTAATTTTCCTCAACAATTTTACCTGTTACAAAATGGTCAGAAACTGAGATGTTTGTAATGTAAAAATAAAACTCCAATAAAACTTGAACAAAAAAAAAATCTACACAATTTAGGATCTGCTGCTGCTGGCAAACCTGGAGCACCTGAACTTTGTTTTTCTTTATAATTGTGTTTCAGAAGAGTTAGTATTCTTTGCATATATATATATATAATATATATATATGTATGTATATATATATATATTTTGCATTTATAATAATTATATTGTGAGGAGTTCGTGGAAAGCCTGGAGAATGGAATATTAAACTCAATTCAAACCTTTTCTTCATGGGGAATTGAACATTACATTCACTGCAAACTGCACTGTTCATCTATACCTATACTTGGTTTCAATACCATGGAATTCTTGCTTTCCAGGTTTTTTATGTATTATCTTCCTTCATTAAAGTATAAGCTCTTTGTAGGTAGGAACTGTATTTATATTCTTTTTTTATTCTCAGGGCATAGCACAATTCCTGGCCAATAATAAATATTTTTGTTCTCAGTAGTATTTTTTTTCAATAACATATAAAAGTAGTTTTAAACATTCATTTTTGTAAGATTTTGAGGTTCAATTGTTTTTTCTCTCCCTCTCTTCATCACCCCTTCCAAAGAAAACAAGAAATCTGATAGTTTACACATACACAGTCTTTTAAAAAATATTTTCACATTTGTCATGTTGGGAAAGAAAAATCAGAACAAAAAAAAAAGAAATACAAAGCAAAGAAATAAAAAGATGAAAACAGTTTGCTTCAATCCACATTCAGTCTCCATTGCCTTCTCTCTTAATATGGATGATATTTTCCATCAAAAGTTTTGTAATTATCTTGGATCATTGCATTACTGAAGTAAATTAAGTTTATTATAGTAGATCATTATAAAATCTTTTGGTTACCATGAACAATGTTCTCTTGGTTCTTCTCACTTTATTCAGAATCAGTTCATGTAAGGTTTTCTGAAATCAGTCTGCCGATTATTTTTTATAGAACAATAAAATACCATTATTTTCATACACTACACCTTATTTAATCATTCCCCACTTGATGGGCTGCATTCAATTTCCAATTTCTTGCTACCACAAAAAGAGCTGCTACTAACACTTTTGCACACCTGAGTACTTTACTCTTTTAATAATCTCTTTGGCATACGGCTCAGTAGAAACACTGCTGGATTAAAGAGTATGTATAGTTTGATAGCCCTCTGGGCATAGTTCCAAACTGCTTTATAGAATGACTGGATCATTTCACAATCCCACCAACAATTCATTAGTGTCTCAGGTATCCCAGATCACCTCCAACATTTATCATTATTTTTTGCTGTTATCTTAGTCAATATTATAGGGATGGGGTGGTATCTCTTAGTTATTTTTATTTGCATTTCTCTAATCAATATGAATTAGAATATTTTTCACATACTTATAAATAGCTTTGGTTTATCTGAAAATTGTCAGTTCATATCCCTTTGACCATTTATCAATTGGAGAATGGTTTCTAATCTTATAAATTTGAGTCAATTCTCTATATCTTTTAGAAATGAATTCTTTATTATAAATACTTATTATGAAAATTCTTTCCCAGCTGTCTGCTTCTTTTCTAATATTAAACATATTGATTTTGTTTGTGCAAAACCTTTTTAATTGACTGTAATCAAAATGATCTATTTTTCATGTTCTCTAGTTCTGCTTTCATCATAAATTTTGATCTTCTCTAATGATTTGACAGGCAAACTGTCCATTATTTTCTTCATTTGTTTATAGTATCACTCTCAATGTATAAGTCATGAACGCAATTTTACCTTATCTTTGTGTAGTATGTGAAATGTTGTTATAGGTCTAGTTTCTCACATTTTATTTTCCCAGAAATTTTTGTCCAATATTGAGTTGTTATTCTAGACTCTGGAATCTTTAGATTTCTCAAACAACAGATTATTATACTCATTGACTATTGTGTCTTGTAAAACTAACCTGTTCCACTGATCCAGTACCAACTGGTAGTGATCACTGCTGCTTTCTACTATTATGGTTAGGCCACCTTCTTTTGCATTATTTTTTCATTAATTATCTTGAAATTATTGATCTTTTGTGCTTCCAGATGAATGTTGTTATTATTTTCCCTAGTTTTCTAAAGTAAGTTTTAACTGTTTGATTTGTATGGCACTGAATAGGTACATTGATTTAGGTGGAATTGTCATTTTTGTTATATTAGCTCAGCCAACCCACTAAAAATTGAAGTTTCTCCTATTGTTTTGGCCTGACTTTATTTGTGTGAAAAATGTTTTGTAAATATTTTTGTTTTGTATTGCTTTTTTATATTTTGTTAATATTGCTTTGTCTTGGCAGCTAGATGTTTTATATTGTCTCTGTTATTTTAAGTGGGATTTCTCTTTCTAACTCCTGCTGCTGAACTTTGTTGGTAATCTATAGAAGCACTGGTGATTCATGTGAATTCATTTTATATCATAACATTTTGCTAATTTTTTTATCTTTTCAAGTAGCTTTTTAGTTGATACCCTATAGTTCTCTAAGTATATGATCATATCATCTGCATAGAATGTAAGTTTTGTTTCTTCATTGCCTATTCTAATTCCTTCAGTTTCTTTTTCTTCTCTTATTTCTAAAGCTAATATTTTTAGTACAAAACTGAACAATCATGATGATAATAGGCATTCTTGTTTGATCCCTCATCTTATTGGAAACAATTTTAGCTTTTTCTTATTACCTATAATTTTTGCTGATGGTTTTAGATAAATGCTACTATCATTTTAGAGAAAACTTCATTTATTTCTATGCTTTCTAGAATTTTTATTAGAAATGAGTGTTGTGACTTCGGGGGTGGGGAGGAGGAGCCAAGATGCCTTTACAATTAATTTCAATACTTTGTAAAGTATTTGGGAAAATAAGGAAAGAAGGAGTCCTACCAAATTTCTTTTATGACACAGACATGCTACTGATAAATAAACCAGGTAGGATCAGAACAGAGAAGGAAAATTACAAACCAATTTCTCTATTGAATATTGATGCAAAAAATGTTAGCAAAGAGATTACAGCAAGTTATCTCCGGAGTAATACATCATGACCAAGTAGGATTTATACCAGGATTGCAGAGCTGGTTCAATATTAGGAAAACTATTAACATGATTGATTATATTAATAGCCAGACTAACAAAAATCATATGATTATCTCAATAGATGCAGAAAAAACATTTAACAAAATCCAATATCCATTCCTATTGAAAACACTAGAGACTATAGAAATAAATGGAGTTTTCCTTAAAATGATCAGGAGAATCTATTTAAAACTATCAGCAAGCATCCAGTGTAATGGGGGTAAATTAGATCCATTCCCAATAAGATCAGGTGTGAAACAAGGTTGTCCACTATCCTCCTTACTATATAAGAAATGTTAGTTTAATGATAAGAGAAGAAAAATAAATTAAAAAGAATTGGAGTAGTTAATGAGGAAACTAAATTATCACTTTTTCAGATCGTTTGTTGGTACACTTAGAGAATCCTAGAGGATCAATTCAAAATACAAACAACTCATAATTTTAACAAAGTTTTGGGATACAAAATAAATCCACATAAATCATCAGCATTGGGCAGAGCCAAGATGGCAGGGAGGACACACACTTCATTCTGAGCTCCCTTTTACCCTCACTTACTGATTACCAAATTCAGCCTCTGAAATGGTGCTTGACTCGTAGAATCCACAAATATTGGGAGTACAACAAATTACCAGCTGAAGATAATCTGAAAGATCACCAGAAAAGGTCTGTCCTGATCGGGTGGGAGAAAGCCAGCACAGGTAGGGAGGCAGAATACAGAGGCTAGTGCACACTGAGCAGACTGGAGGCAGGGTATGGTCCACAGGTGGAGAATTTGCAGAGAGGACTCTAAACAGGTGCTCTGCTTTGATTGCAAAGCAGTAAATCAGCAGAGAAGTTACACAAATGCCAAATGTAGAATGTTCCCCAAAATGCCAGAGTTTAACAATACCTGGCCACATCTGCCAGCACCAGGAGTGACTCAGCATGTACCACAGCACAGCCACATTCCCCAGCATGGGGCTTTGCCCAGGACAATCACACTTCTGCACAGTGGGGGACTATTCTCGGGGTAGTCGCACTTCTGCTACTTGGGGCTCTTCCCAGGGTAATTGCACTTCTTCAGCGCAGGGCTCATCCCAGGGCAGTAGCACTTCTACTTCTTTGGGGTCTTCCCAGGATAGTAGCACTTCTGTTGGATGGGGCTCTTCCCAGGGCAGTGGCATTTTTGCAGCTTGGCCACTCTTTGCAGCCCATTTACAGGACAGCTACTGTCCATCTGTCCCTGTTCTGTACAGGAAACTGGTAACCTCCTTGCTCTGAAGGCAGACCCTCAAAGACTTTTTTTAAAAAAATGAGTAAAAAAGCAAAGCAAACTCTAATCATAGATAGCTTCTATACAGAAAGAGAGCAGATTTCCAACCCTGAGGAGACTAATAGCAGACAGTCTACAGACAAAATCCCAAAAGGGGATATAGCCTGATCCCCATCACACAAGGCTCTCCTAGAAGAAATTATAAAAGGTCTTAAAAGAGAGCTAGGGAAAAAAATGAGGAAAGAGAAGCTCTTCAGGAGAGTATGGAAAAGGCATATAACTCATTAAAAGAAAGATTTGAAAAAGAAAACAACTCCCTGAAATGTGAAATGGAAAAGGTAAAGAACTCCCAGGGAAACACAATTTCTGAATTGGAAAAGATAAAGAATTCCCAGGAAAGTAGGATTTGTGAATTGAAAAAAAGAAAACTCATTAAAAAAAATTAGTGGACTTCCGGTTAAGATGGCGGAGAGGAGGCTCACAGTTGCATAAGCTCCATGCTTTCTCTCACTATCCACTTCATTACAAGCCTCTGAATCAATGCTTGACTGAAAAAAACCCACAAATAGTTACCAAGAGAAGCCATCCTTGAGATCCGCCAAGAAAGGTCTGTCTTTACTGGAGGGCTGGGGCGGTTTTAGATCGGGCGCAGGCGGCGGGCAGCGGCAGTGAGGGCACAGGAGCAGACTGGAGAGGGGGTGGAGAGTGATCGTAGCCGTTTCTGCGGGGAGAGCTTCCCTACAGGTTTGGATACTTTCCTCCGGCAGCAAGTCAACAGCCCAGCAGAGAAGCTAAAAACACTGGGGCTGAAGAATACAACCCCAAACAGCTGGAGTCTCTCAGGACCTGGCCGCCCCCCCCTTCCCCCCCCTCAGTGACTCAGCACACTCTGGGATCTCAGAGCGCAGGCGCAGCACAGTCCTGCTAGTGCCTCACTGCTGCCCCCTGCAGTCTGTAGAGGAAGCTCGATAACACACCCAGCCCCCCCCCAAAGAAAGACTCCAGTTTTTTCTGTTTTTCTTTGGTAGTTTGTCTCTGATTAATAGACAGAATGAGCAAGAAGCTGAAGAGGACTTTAACCCTTGACAGCTTCTACACAGATAGAGAGCAGACTCTAAATCCTGAGGAGACTAAAAACAGGCAGTCCCCAGGTGATTCCCCAAAGGAGGAGATTGTCTGTTCCTCAGCACAGATGAACCTCATAGAAGTGATTAAAAAGGCTCTCACAAGGGAGCTAGAAGAAAAATGGGGAAAGCAGAGTGAGGCTTGGGAAAAGGAGAGGGAGGCTTGGCAAAAGAGCCTGGAGAAGTCAGTTAAAGAGAGAGTGGATAAAGAAGTAAAATCCTTGAAAAATAGGATTAGTGAACTGGAAACAGAAAACAGCTCTCTAAAAAACAAAATTGGCGAAATGGAAAAAAATTCCACAGAACAAAAGAACTCAATGGGACAATTAGAGAAAGATTTTTAAAAAGTGAGTGAAGAGAATACTTCACTGAAAATCAGAATTGAACAAGTGGAATTGAATGACTCGAGGAGACAAGAAGAATCAGTCAAGCAAATCCAAAAAAATCAAACAATGGAGAAAAATGTGAAATACCTTCTGGGGAAGACAACAGACCTGGAAAACAGATCCAGGAGAGACAATCTGAGAATCATTGGACTCCCAGAAAAACATGATGAAAAAAAGAGCCTGGACACTGTCTTCCAGGAAATTATCAAAGAGAACTGCCCAGAAGTCATAGGAACAGAGGAAAAAATAAACATTGAAAGGATTCATCGATCACCCACTGAAAGGGATCCTAAAATCAAAACACCAAGGAATATAGTGGCCAAATGCCAGAACCCTCAGATGAAAGAAAAAATATTGCAAGCAGCTAGAAAAACCCAATTCAAGTATCAAGGAGCCACAATAAGGATCACCCAGGATCTGGCAGCATCCACATTAAAAGATCGAAGGGCCTGGAATATGATATTCTGAAAGGCTAAGGAACTTGGTATGCAACCAAAAATAACTTACCCAGCGAGAATGAGCATCTTTTTCCAGGGAAGAAGATGGACATTCAACGAAGTAAGCGAATTTCATCTATTTCTGATGAAAAAACCAGAACTTAACAAAAAGTTTGATCTACAAATATAGAACTCAAGAGAAATCTAAAAAGGTAAAGATTAATCTTGGGAACTATATTTTGACTATATAGATGTATAAAGAATACATGTATACCTTGTTCTAGAAATTGATGTGGAAAGGACATTGTACCAGAAAAAGGGTAAAGTGGGGGTACTACATCTCATGAAGAGGCATAGGAAACCTATTATATCTGAGAGAAAGAATGGAGGGGGATGAATATAGTGGGTATCTTACTGCCTTCAGAATTGGCTTTAAGTGAAAAATCTTAAGACATATTCAATCTATGGTGAAACTTCTCCCATCTCATTGAAAAGTGAGAAGGGAAAAGTGGAAAGGGAAGGAATAAGCTAAGCGGAAGGGAATACGGGAACTGGGAGGGAAAGGGGTAAGATAGGGGGAGGAACTCTAAGGCGGGGGGAGGGACACTAAAAAGGGAGGGCTGTGAGAAGCAAGGGGTGCTCACAAGCTTAATACTTGGAAGGGGGGGAAAGGGGAAAGAAGGGAGGAAAGCATAAACCGGGGTTAACAAGATGGCAAGTAATACAGAATTGGTCATTCTAACCATAAACGTGAATGGGGTAAACTCCCCCATAAAGAGGAAGCGGTTAGCAGAATGGATTAAAAGCCAGAATCCTACAATATGTTGTTTACAGGAAACACACCTGAAGCGGGGAGATACATGCAGGTTAAAGGTAAAAGGTTGGAGCAAAATCTACTATGCTTCAGGTGAAGTCAAAAAAGCAGGGGTAGCCATCCTGATCTCAGATCAAGCTAAAGCAAAAATTGACCTAATTAAAAGAGATAAGGAAGGACACTATATCTTGCTAAAGGGTAGCATGGATAATGAAGCACTATCTATATTAAACATATATGCACCAAGTGGGGTAGCATCTAAATTCTTAAAAGAGAAACTAAGAGAGCTGCAAGAAGAAATAGACAGTAAAACTATAATAGTGGGAGATCTTAACCTTGCACTCTCAGAATTAGATAAATCAAACCACAAAATAAATAAGAAAGAAGTCAAAGAGGTAAATAGAATACTAGAAAAGTTAGATATGATAGATCTCTGGAGAAAATGTAATGGAGACAGAAAGGAATACACTTTCTTTTCAGCAGTTCATGGAACCTATACAAAAATTGACCATATATTAGGACATAAAAACCTCAAACTCAAATGTAGTAAGGCAGAAATAGTAAATGCATCCTTTTCAGACCACGATGCAATGAAAATTACATTCAACAAAAAAGCAGGGGGAAGTAGACCAAAAAATAATTGGAAACTAAATAATCTCATACTAAAGAATGATTGGGTGAAACAGCAAATCATAGACATAATTAATAACTTCACCCAAGAAAACGATAATAATGAGACATCATACCAAAATGTATGGGATGCAGCCAAAGCGGTAATAAGGGGAAATTTCATATCTCTAGAGGCCTATTTGTATAAAATAGAGAAAGAGAAGGTCAATGAATTGGGTTTGCAATTAAAAATGCTAGAAAAGGAACAAATTAAAAACCCCCAGTCAAACACTAAACTTGAAATTCTAAAAGTAAAAGGTGAGATCAATAAAAAAAATTAGTGAACTGGAAAAAAAAATTCCATAAAGCAAAACAACTCATTTAAAAACTCAATTGGACATATACAAAAAGAAGTAAAATATTAATGAACAAAATAACCCATTAAAATCAGAACTGAACAAAGAGAAATGAATGACTCATTGAGACATCAAGAATCAGTCAAGTAAAACCAAAAAAAGAAGAAAAAAATGAAAAAAAATATCTACTTGGAAAAACAACAGACCTGAAAAATAGATCTAGGGGAGATAATCTGAGGATTATTGGACTTCATGACATTATGATGAAAAAAAAAATCTAGACACTATTTTACAGGAAATCATCAAAGAGAACTGCCTAGATGTAATAGAATCAGAATTATAGGCATTGAAAGAATTCATTGAACACTTTCTGAAAGAGACCCAAAATAAAAACTCCAAGGAATATTGTGGCCAAATTTCAGAACTATCATACTAAGGAAAAATATTATAAGCAGCCAGGAAAAAAAATCAAATACCGAGGAGCCACAATAAGGATCACTCAGGATGTGGCTGCTTCCACATTAAAGGATCGAAGGGATTGGAATCTGCTATTCCAAAAGGCAAAAGAACTCAGAATGCAGCTAAGTATAAACTACCCTGCTAAGCTGAGCATTTTCTTCCAGGAAAGAAGATGGAAATGCAATGCAACAGGTGAATTCCACTTATTCCTAATGAAAAAACCAGAGCAAAACAAACAAAAAAAAAATTGACCTCCAAATATAGGACTCAAGAGAAACATAAAAGACAAAAAGAACTCTTGAGTAATGTATTTTTTTTTCAGGCATACATAAAGAGTGTGTGCATAATTTTATTTTACTTTATAATACAAAAAAGGGGGAATTACAAGTGGAAAGGGGATTGTTATCAGAAAAAGGGACAAGGGGAGATTTAAAAAATGGAAATTACATCCCACAAAGAGGCAAAGGAAACCTATCATATCTGAGGGAATTAAGGGGTGGGGGGAGGGGAGATTGTGTGAATCTTACTCTCATCAGAATTGACTCAAAGAGAAAATATTAGACCTTTTTGGCTTGAAGAGAAACTTCTCTCACATGATTAAAAAGTGGGAGAGGAAAAAGGAAAAGGAAAAGAGTTGGTTAAATAGAAATGAATGCAGAAAAAATATGGGAAAGGTATAAGAAAGGGGAAGAGACTCAAAGGAGGTAGGAGGGATGCTAAAGAGGGCGAGCTGTGTGAAGCAAGTGGTGCTCATAAGTTTAATACTGGGGAGGAGGGCAAGGGGAGGGGAGAAAAGCATAATGTGGGGATAATAAAATATCAGGAAATACAGAATTAGTAGTTTTACCCATAAATGTGAATGGGCTGAACTCTCCCATAAAACAAAGGCAGATAGCAGACTGGATCAAAAGCCAGACTCCTATAATGTTTTTTTTTTTTTTTTTTTTTTTTTTTTTTTTTTTTTTTTTACAAGAAACACATTTAAAGCAGGGTGATGAGTACAGAGTAAAGGTAAAAGAATGGAACAGAATCTATTATGCTTCAGGTGAAATAAAAAAAGCAGGGATAGCCATCCTTACCTCAGATCAACCAAAAGCAAAAAATGATCTAATTAAAAGAAATAAGGAAGGAAACTATATCTAAGGATAGCATAGACAATGAAGCAATATCAATACTAAACATATTTGCACCAAGTAGTATAGCATCTAAATTCCTAAAGGAGAAATTAAGAGAGTTGCAAGAAGAAATAGACAGCAAAACTATAATAGATTTCAACTTTGCACTCTCAGAATTAGATAACTCAAGCCACAAAACAAATAAGAAAGAAGTTAAAGAAGTAAATAGAAAATTAGAAAAGTTAGGTATGATAGACCTTTGGAGAAACCTGAATAGGGGCAGAAAGGAATATTCATTCTTCTCAGCAGTTCATGGAACCTATGCAAAAATTGACCATATATTAGGACATAAATACCTCAAAATTAAATGCAGAAAGGTAGAAATAGTAAATGCATTCTTTTCAGACCACTATGCAATAAAAACTACATTCAACAAAAACCTAGGGGTAAATGGACTAAAATGTAATTGGAAACTAAATAATCTCATCTTAAAGAATGAATGGGTGAAAGAGCAAATCATGGACACAATTAATAATTTCACTCATTACAACAATGAGACAACAACATTTGTGGGATGCAGCCAAAGTGGTAATAAGGGGAAATTTTGTATCTCTAGAGGCTTATTTGAATAAAATAGAGAAAGAGAAGATCAATGAATTGAGTTTGCAATTAAAAACCTAGAAAAAGAGCAATTTTAAAAGCCCAATAAAATACTAAACTTGAAATTCTAAAATTAAAGAGAAATTAATAAAATCAAAAGTAAAAAAAAAAACTATTGAATTAATAAATAAAAGTAAGAGTTGGTTTTATGAAAAAAAGTATAAAATAGATAAAACTTTGACAAATCTTATTAGAAAAAAGAAAGAGGAAAATCAAATTGTTAGTCTTAAAAATGAAAAGGGACAATTTACCACCAATGATGAGGAAATTAGAGCAATAATTTGGAGTTATTTTGCCCAACTTTATGCCAATAAGCTTGATAACCTAAATGAAATGGATGACTACCTTCAAAAATATAGGCTTCCCAGATTAGCTTCCCAGATAATTGCTTAAATTGTACCATTTTAGAAAAAGAAATAGAACAAGCTATTAATCAACTACCTTAGAAAAAATTCCCAAGACCAGATGGATTTATGTGTGAATTCAACCAAAGATTTAAAGAACAATTAATTCCAATACTATATGAACTTTTTTGGAAAAAATAGAGAACAAAGGACTCATACCAAATTCCTTTTAAGACACAGACATGGTACTGATACCTTAACCAGCTAGGTTGAAAACAGAGAAAGAAAATTATAGACCAATCTCCCTAATGAATTTTGATGCAAAAATCTTAAATAAAATATTAGCAAAAAGAATACAGAAAATCACCTCCTAGATAATCACCATGACCAAGTAGGTTTATGCCAGGATTGCAGGGCTGGTTCAATATCAGGAAAACTATTAACATAATTGACTATATCAATAATCAAATTAACCAAAAAAAATATGATCCCAATAGATGCAGAGAAAGCATTTGATAAAATCCAACATCCATTCCTATTAAAAACACTTGAAAGTATAGGAATAAATGGACTTTTCCTTAAAATAGTCAGCAGCATCTTCTTAAAACCATCAGTAAGCAGCATATGTAGTGGGGATAAACTGGAACCATTCCCAATAAGATCAGGAGTGAAACAAGGTTGCCCACTATCACCATTACTATTCAATATTGTATTAGAAATGCTAGCTTCCACAGAAAAAAGAATGAGAAAGAGATTAAAGGAATTAGAGTAGATGATGAGGAAAGCAAATTATCACTCTTTGTAGATGACATGATGATATACTTAGAGAACCCTGAGATTCTACTAAAGAGGTATTAGAAATAATCCACAGCTTTAGCAAAGTTGCGGGATACAAAATAAACTCACATAAACCATCAGCATTTTTATACATCACTAACAAAATCCAACAGCAAGAAATACAAAGAGAAATTCCAGTTAAAATAACAGTCATTAGTATAAAATATGTGGGAATCTATCCATTAAGGGAAAGTCAGTAACTATATGAGCAAAACTACAAAACACTTTCCACACAAATAAAGTCAGATCTAACCAACGGGAAAAATATTAAGTGCTCTTGGATAGGTAGAATGAATATAATAAATATGACAATACTACCTAAACCAATCTACTATTTTAATGACCAAGAAAAATAACAACAAAATTCATCTGGAAGAATAAAAGGTCAAGACTTTCAAGGGAACTAATGAAAAAAAAATCAAATGAAGGTGGCCTAGCTGTACTAGATCTAAAACTGTATTATAAAGCAGCGGTCACCAAAACCATTTGGTACTGGCTAAGAAATAGACTAGATGATCAGTGGAATAGGTTAGGTTCACAGGACAAAATAGTAAATAACTTTAATAATCTAGTGTTTGACAAACCCAAAGACCCCAGCTTTGGGGACAAGAATTCACTATTTGGCAGAAAACTGCTGGAAAAATTGGAAATTAATATGGCAGAAACTAGGCATTGACTCACACTTAACACCATACACCAAAATAAGGTCAAAATGGGTTCATGACCTAGGCATAAAGAATGAGATTATAAATAAATTAGAAGAGCATAGGAGAGTTTACCTCTCAGACCTGTGGAAGAAGAAGGAATTTATGACCAAAGAGGAACTAGAGATCATTATTGATCACAAAATAGAAAATTTTGATTATATCTAATTAAAAAGCTTTTGTACAAACAAAACTAATGGAGCCAAAATTAGAAGGGAAGTAATAAACTGGAAAAAAAAAAACATTTTTACAGTCAACGGTTCTGTTAAAGGCCTCCAAAATATATAGAGAATTGACTCTAATTTATAAGAAATAATTCTCCAATTGATAATTGGTCAAATGATATGAAGAGACAATTTTCAGATGAGGAAATGGAAACTATTTCTAGCCATATAAAAAGATGCTCCAAGTCATTATTAATCAGAGAAATGTGAATTAAGACAACTCTGAGATAACACTACATACCTGTCAGATTGGCTAAGATGACAGGAAAAGATAATGCTGAATGTTGGAGGGGGTGTAGGAAAACTGAGACACTGTTATATTGGTGGAATTGTGAATACATCCAGCCATTCTGGAGAGCAATTTGGAACTATGCTCAAAAAGTTATCAAACTGTGTATATCTTTTGACCCAGCAGTGTTACTACTGGGCTTATATCCCAAAGAAATCTTAAAGAAGGGAAAAGGACCTGTGTGTGCAAAAATGTTTGGGGCAGCCCTTTTTGCAGTGACTAGAAACTGGAAATTGAATGGATGCCCATCAATTTGAGAATGGCTGAATAAATTGTGGTATATGAATGTCATATGAATTTCTGTAAGAAATGGCCAGCAGGAGGATTTTAGAAAGGCCTGGAGAGACTTACATGAACTGATGCTGAGTGAAATGAACAGGACCAGGAGATCATTATATACTTCAACAATACTATATGATGATCAGTTCTGATGGATGTGGCTCTCTTCAACAATGAGATGAACCAAATCAGTTCCATTTGTTCAATAATGCAGAGAACCAGCTATACCCAGTTAATGAACTCTGGGACATGAGTGTGAACCACAACAAAGCATTTCTACTGCCTATGTTTTTGTCTGCTTATATTTTTTATTTCCTTCTCAGGTAAATTTTACCTTATTTCTAAGTCTGATTTTTCTTGTGCAGCAAAATAACTGCATGGACATGTGTGTGTGTGTGTGTGTGTGTGTGTGTGTGTGTGTGTGTGTGTATATAGTGTTTTTTTTTAAAGTTGTAATTTTTTTTTATTTTTTTTTAATTTTTATTTAATAATTACTTTATATTGACACTCGTTTCTGTTCCGATTTTTTTTTCCCTCCTTCCCTCCACCCCCTCCCCTAGATGGCAAGCAGTCCTTTATATGTTGGATATGTTGCAGTATATCCTAGATACAATATATGTTTGCAGAACCGAACAGTTCTCTTGTTGCACAGGGAGAATTGGATTCAGAAGGTATAAATAACCCGGGAAGAAAAACTAAAATGCAGATAGTTCACATTCGTTTCCCAGTGTTCTTTCTTTGGGTGTAGCTGCTTTTGTCCGTCATTTATCAATTGAAACTCAGGTCTCTTTGTCAAAGAAATCCACTTCCATCAAAATACGTCCTCATACAATATCGTTGTCGAAGTGTATAATGATCTCCTGGTTCTGCTCATTTCACTTAGCATCAGTTCATGTAAGTCTCGCCAGTCCTCTCTGTATTCATCCTGCTGGTCATTTCTTACAGAACAATAATATTCCATAACATTCATATACCACAATTTACCCAGCCATTCTCCAATTGATGGGCATCCATTCATTTTCCAGTTTCTAGCCACTACAAATAGGGCTGCTACAAACATTTTGGCACATATGTATATAGTGTTTAACGTATTCTTTAACATATGTAACATGTATTGGTCTATCTGCCACCTAGGGGAGAAAATAGGGGAAGGAGGGGAAAAGTTGGTTTTTCAAGGTCAATGATGAAAAATTACCCATGCATGTATCTTGTAAACAAAAAGCTATAATTTAAAAAAATTTAAAAATCATCACCATTTCTATATGTTACTAACAAACTCCAGCAGCAAGAGATACAAAGAGAAATTCCATTTAAAATAATTATATGATATAAATATTTGGGAGTCTACTTGCCCAGAAAAATTCAGGTACAATATGAACAGAATTACAAAACACTTCTCACTCAAATAAAGTCAGATCTAAATAATTGGAAGAATATCAAGTGTTCATGGTTAGGCCAAGATAAGAGAATAAAAATGACAATTCTAGCTAAATTAATCTACTTATTCTGTCCCATACCACCCAAACTGCCAAGAGACTACTTTACAATGCTATGAAAATAATAACAAAGCTCATTTGGAAGAAAAAAAAAAGGTCAAGAATTTCAAGGGAATTAGTGGAAAAAGTTCAAGTGAAGGTGACTTAGCTGTACCAGATCTAAAACTATTGTATAAAGTAGCTGTCATCAAAACCATTTGTTACTGGCTAAGAAATAGAGTAGTCAATCAGTGGAATAGATCAGGTTAACAAGAAAATTAGTCAATGATTATAGTAATCTAATGTCTGACAAACCTAGAGATCCCAAGCATCTGGTATAAGACCTCACTATTTGACAAAATTTACTAGGATATTTGAAAATAATATGGCAGGATCTAAGGACCAACATCCAACACCCTATACTAAGATAAAGTCAAAATGGTTTCATGTTTAGACATAAAAAGTGATACTATAAACAAATTAGAAGAAGAAATGATAGCCTACCTTTTACTTGTGGGAAAAGAAGGAATTTATAGCCAAACAAAAACTAGAGTTCATTATGAAATGCAAAATAGATGATTTTGATTATTTTAAGTTTAAAAAGTTTTTGTTCAAAGAAAACTTATAAAGATAAAAGTAGAAGTGAAGCAGAAATTTGTGAGAAAAATTTTACACCCAATGATCCTGATCAATGCCCCATTTCTAAAGTATCTAGAGAATTGACTAAAATTTATAAGAATACAAGCCTTTCTCCAAATTGATAAACTGATAAATCCAAATGATATCAACAGACAATCTTGAGATGAATAAATTAAAATCATTTCTACTCGTATGAAAAAGTGCTCCAAATCATTATTGAGCAAAGAAATGCAAATTAAGATAGCCCTGAAGTACCACTATACACCTTTCAAATTGGCTAAGATGGTTAAGGAAAAGAAAATGATAAATGTTGGAGAGGATATGGGAAAACTCAGACACTAATACACTGCTGTTGGAGTTGTGAACTGATCCAACCATTCTGAAGAGCAATTTAAAACTATGTCCAAAGGGCTATCAAACTGCATACCCTTTGATCCAGTAAAGGTACCTGTATGTCAAAATGATCATAAAAAAGGGAAAATGAGGCAGCTAGGTGGTGCTGTGGATTGAGCACCAGCCCTGAAGTCAGGAGGAACTGAGTTCAAATATGACTTCAGATGCTTAACATTTCCAAAGGGTATCAACAATTTTGATTAATAAGCTGTGTGACTTCTTTCTGGAATTTCTGGAAATTCTTCCAATTATTTAGATCTGCCTTTAGTTGAGTGAGTTGTGTGAATAATTAGCTATGTGACCCTGGGCAAGTCATTTAACCTCAATTGCCTCAGCAAAAAAAAAAAGAAAGAAAGAAAGAAAGAAAGAAAGAAAGAAAGAAAGAAAGAAGAAAAAGAGGAAAGAAGGAAAGAAAAAGGACTCACATGTGCAAAAATGTTGGTAGCAGTCTTTTTTGTAATACAAAGAACTGGAAACTGAATAGATGTACATCGGTTGGAGAAAGGCTGCATAAGTTAAAATATATGAATGTTATAAAATTTTAATGTTATAAGAAACCATCAGCAAGATGATTTCAAAGAAACCTGGAGAGACTTACATGAACTGATACTAAGTGAAGTTAATAGAATGAAGAGAACATTTTACACAGAAACAATAAGCTTATGCAATGATCAACTCTGATTGACATGGTTCTTTTCAACAATAAGTTTATTCAGGCAATTTCTGATAGAGTTATAATGGAGAGAGTGATCTGCCTCTACAAAGAGGAATGCCAGGACTTACATCACAACATAATTTTTTTCCAGCATTTTTGTTGTTGTTTGCTTGCTTTTTGTTTGCTTTCTCATTTTTTTTCTTTTTGATCTGATTTTTCTTGTGCAGCATGATAAATGTAGAAATGTGTCTAGAAGCCTTGTACATGTTTAACAAAAAGAAAATTAAATATAATGTTAGTTTTAAAAAAGAAAGAAAAAGTGCTGCCTTCATCAGAGATACTGAAAGTAAAGATTTTTCCAAGTTTTTTGCTTCTTTTCCAATCTTGTCTGTGTTGGTTTTGTTTGTGCAAAAACTTTTTAATTTAATGTAATCAAATTTGCATTTTGTATTTGCAAATGATGTATGTCATAATGATCTCCAGTTCTACTTTGGGCATAAATTCCTCTCATCTTCAATGATCTGTTAGTAAACTATTCCTTGAGTATGAAATTCTAATCCAATTGTTTTAGTTCCACTATACTTACTGATAAACAAACAAAATAGAAAAAAAAAAGTTTGATGTATATTACATATCTTTTCCATTTTACTACTCTATGCATTCATTGTTTCTCTTTTTATTTGTAAATGCACTTAGATTGCTTTAGCCTAATTATAGATGATGCTAAGCTTTTCTTTAGATAATTTTACCATCCCCTGCTTATCTCTGATTTGTGAGATATGGCATACTATTCATAATCACCTATGATCCTTCTTTGTTAGATTATATAAATAAATTCATACTTATTCTCGATAATTTTATAATTTCATGAAGTCTTGGCAGTCTTATTTCCATTTTATCCTAGGGTCATTTTCATACAGAATGTCAAGATTAGTATGATTCAGCTACTCCAGAAACATGTCCTCCTCATTTGGTACTGGATAATGATATCACTTTTAGAATAGCAACATTCACGTTTGTTAACAATCAGCTTTGTTGAGAATCTAAAAATTGTGATTAGGGTGTGCATCCTCTATCCCTTTTTTGACCATTTCCCCCACCATCATTGCAGAAGTCGTGGATCAGGGAATAAAAATTCTCTATTTTATGAGTCTCCATGGCCATATACATTTCATTGGCAGTAGCCAGCTGACTCACAATGTGCTTCCCTGGTCCTTTTGTTAACTTTGCCTGTTCTTCAGAAAATATACTTGCTCTGTTTTGAAAATGACACTGAGCTTTTCTAACACAGTAAAATCTTCTAGATCTTAAGTTATTCTCTCAAAGCCTTCCAGATCCAAGAGTCAGTACTGTTCCATGATGAATCATCAATCATCAAAATATTAGTTGGGGATACTCTATTTAAAAAGAGTAACAAATTATGATGTACTAGAAATATTTCACAAAGAGTATGGATTTTCCAAGTTTTTACATCATACTTTAAAATACCATTTTGTTGATTCTAAAGGAACATAAAGTTTTAAAAGTTGAGTATATAAGAAATAAAACAAAAACAATATCATAAAGTAGGGGGAAAGTTAAAATTTACAAATTAGGTTATTTTAGTATAAGTAAGTTATATGGTCCTAGGTTTGAACAAAGTTTTCTGTTCACCTGTTTAACTACAGTCCTTTCTCATGGTGGAAATTTTAGAAGAGGCATTTTTTATATTTATCCTGAGTGATCAATTTGAGCAAAAATTATGTTTGGACCAACTGTGAGATCATTTACTATCAATTCTTTTCCTAGTTTTCATTTTATGTCAAATGAAATACTCAGAGCTTACGGGTTCAAATAAATAATTCTTTAAATTTATATATATATATATATATATATATATATATATATATATTATTATGACAAAAGGCAATCTGGGAATGAAAAATCAGTAAAAAGCCAGTAGAGAACAAATGAAAAACAGTCATCATATATGCCTTTTGGGATCTGAGGAAATTTATATCACAATATAGAGGCATCTTTGTTTGTATCCTCCTTGGTTTAAAGTCCTAATGGTGGGTTCCAAATCAACCTAGTTGGTGACAGAGTTCACTCAAACTACCCAGGACAGATCTATAATATCTTGTCTGGAAGACTTCAAATTGGTATTGTGTGAATGTGGGGTTTAACATGAACCTCCCCAATTTCAGTATTGTCCTGACCCACAGTATTTGAAATCACACTGCATACACAGTAGCCAAAACTATAACCACATAGTCATACATCACTTAACTTTTATAGTGTTCTTCATGATTTGCAGTGACCTTTGCATATCTAATTTATTAGTGAAAGCCTGATGTACCACTATTATATTTTTTTTTTTCCATTTTGCAGGTGAACAAACTGAATCTAAAAGAGGTTAATTGATTTACTCAGTCACACATTCACTAAGTTTTATAGGTAGAATTTGAATTTATTTTCTTGATCTGAAGCCCAATACTCTCATTATATATTTTTGTTCATGTCATGTTTTACACTTTTGTACTTCTTAGAACATTGATTGACTATATTAGTCAAAGACAGGAGCTATCCACGGTTCTGAAATTGCCAGAGAAGCCAAACTTATCTAGTACTAAGTGCCTGTAAATAAACTACCAACACATTGACTAAAGGGCCACTTCAATGTAGTCACAGTTCTAGCTTAGTTGACAATGATAACTTTACATCCAAGAAAACATTTTATTTCTTACTTATTACTTTGTTGTTAACCATTTCCGAGTGCAAATCATGATGGGGGAAGATGGAAGTTTAACATTAACACATTTGTCTACACCCATATGCTCAGGACACTTATCACAGTGCCTAGAGTAATAGCCTTTTGTCATTTCCTAGTACCACAAATAGATATGTAAGTGTGTGCATGTTTATTTTGTACCTCCTTAGGACCGTGGATACTGGTTTGGTCTATACTACAGTATTATTGAAAGTGGATTTGTCTTTTGGAGTACTGTTAATCTATAGTTAGGGATGACATTATAGTGACTTGATACTGGGACTAATATGGTCAACATACTGCTAGTAAAGAGATTTGGTAACAGGCTATCTTTAAAATCTAATTTCATGACTCAGCCTCAAAGTTATAAAGATCTTTTCATCATCTCCTTTACAAAATAGAATTTACATATACCCATTAACCATAAGTTTTTCAGATAATTTCTCCATATAACACACATGTTTTTCTTCACTGGAATTATTTCTCCTTATGTCTTAAGAATATTAAATGCTTCCTGGATTGCTGTGTCTCTAATATTTAGATTAGTGGTATCCTACCTTATTCACCTCTGAAACTTTTGAAATCTGCTTAGAGCTTTTGCAAAGGTCCAAGTTGAATGTCAGCTCTATCTATATTTTCCCCACCAACAAATTCTAAATATGAGTGGTTACTCTCTCCTCCACTCAAAATTTCCATCATTTCTGTGTGGCAATAGATTGGGTAATTGATTGAAAATGTATAGCAAAAGAGTGTGAGGAATCCAAAAATCAACACTTAGTTGTTTATTAAATATCTACTTTGTTCTGGAAATTGTGTTAGACACTGGGTGTACAAATACAAAGGATGAAGAAATTCTGGCTCTTTAAATGCTTACATTGTGCTTGGGGAAGAAATATTATATATGTATTTAAAAACAGAATAAATCTAAAACAAAATTTAAAATTAAAAAGGTGGTTATTGGGGAAGGCACTAACATATGGAAGATTGAGTCAATTATTTTTCTTTTTGGTTAATTGATTTAGGCCTAATTATCCTTCTCCTTCTTTCCCTACCTGTCTCCTCACTCCAGTCACCACATAAAAAATCAGTGAGATAACATATGGATTGATCATAAAAAGCCTTTTATTTAATGTTATTTATTATTAATTAGACCACAGATAAGAAGAAATACACTCTAATAAAATGGCTATTTGGTAATTAAATATAAGATAGTCTAATCATACTTTCATATTTAAAGAAAAAGAAATCCAGATTTTAAAAATGTCTTTTTTTCCCATGACAATTAACACTAACAAAATTGTTATGGCACATTTTTTTCAAAGAATTAGAAAAATGGGTCCTTCTGAGAAGTGTAAACTGTATGCTACTTGTCATGATTCATTTTACAAATATATGTGTACATATATGTAGGTGACATATATGCAAATATACACATATATGTAGTATAAGAAAAAAAGTAATAGTCATACCAAAAATGAAAGAATACTATACAAAATCAAATGAGACAATAAATGCTAAATGCTTTGCAAAAGTGCTACATATAGAAACATACACAAACACACACATGTGAATTATTGATGATGGTGATGGTGACAATAAAGATAATGATAATGTTTAAGTGGAGGAAGAAGTAGAAGCAGACGAGAAAATGGCCTTTAGTATTAAACCCCCAAATTTTTATACTAGAATCCAAGGTCTTTCATAATTTAAGTCAATTTCACCAGCTTGAACTCATTACCCCTTTCTTTACAACATTGACCTTTTTATTTCTTCTTAGTCCTACTTGTTTCTTACATTATCATTTTGAGATTCTTGTATTCTTGTATTCCCATCCCACCAGTTCTCTCTATATGTTTAAATCCTAATGATGCTTCAAGTTTAAACTTTATCATGAATCCTTATGTCTTTATTAATGCTAACTTTCATTGTTCCTTATGTAGAATACAGACATCAAACATTTTAGCACTTGGTTTTCAACATCTGTTGTATTTTATAATTATTTGAAACCAAAGTGTTTCATGCATTTCTTATCTCCCTCAAAATTTAACCTTTAGTCTTCCAGGTACACAATACCTGGACACAGCTTATTTGAATAAGAAATATTTGGGGGAGATATACTTCTGAGACACTTTCATTTAAATGAGTTTCAAAGTGGTAAGTGCGACCTTTAAAAATTAATTTTAAGTTTGCCTTGTTGGAAATAGTATTCCATCAAAATATGAAATGAAAATATCCCATATGGGACAACTCCCCCCCCACTCCCAATCAAACCACTTGTAATTTGTTTGCCTTCTATAGTACATTTGCATGACTTTGAGGGCATGCCATGATTCAGTATTAATTATGTTTACCAAAAGAGTGATGTGGTCCTATTCACTGATGAGAAACCACAGAAGTTCAGTATCTTCAACTCTAGCTGCCTTCAAAAAGCAAGGTGTCCTAATCAAAGGAACCTATTTTCTGGACTCAGAATCTAAAATTTAATGACTAGAAATTATTTATATGAATCATTTACAATTGGCCTCTGTTTAGTCCTTTTTCCTGTCATTGTTTACTATATATTGTATCTATGTGACTATCAAAAAATAAATTAATTGCTCTAATCTTCAGGTAGCTGATGTGAGAAATGAAGGAATGAACTAGATTGCTTCTAGGATCTCTTTCTTCCTGTTTAAATTTCTATAATTGTATTCTATAATTGTTGTTTTAATCATTCAGTCATGTCTGAGTCTTTGTGGTCCTATGGACCAGAGCACTCCAATTTCCTTTGTCCACAACTATCTCTCAAAATCTATCCAAGTTCATGCTCATTGTTTCTATGCCTCTATTTATCTGTTATTCTCTGACATTCCCCCTTTCCTTTTCCCTTCAAATTTTCTCAACATTAGGATCTTTTCTTTTTAAAAAATATAATACATCTTCTTTTCTAACAAATCCTGTTTTTTCATGTGGCTAAAGTTTTTAAGAGATTTTCTTCAGTATCTGACTTTCCAATGAATAACTTGAATTAATTTCTTTGACTGATTTGAACTTCTACCTGTCCAAGATACTTTCAAAAGATTATTATAGCACCATAATGTGAAAACATACATTCTGTAGAGGTCAGCTTTCCTTATAGTCCACTTATCACAGCCATAATAGGTTAAATAAATTAAGTGTTTTTAACTGGACCAGTACTATTGAAGTACTTTCACATTGTGACATTTGGTGTTATCTGACACATTACTTCTTTTGAGAAAAATGTAATACTATTTAAATAGACAATTACCTATTATGTCAAATACCATTGGTAAACAACTATGTATTTCTTCCTATGGATCTTGACCAGATATGATATTGTTTTTGGGACAATCTACAAAATTTTGCAGTTATTATGCAGACAAATCTTTTCTCTAAGTACACACACACACACACACACACACGCATATAAACATAGGGCATTAAATAGAAGAATTCTATGTTCCTGACACTTTGGAGGGCCCAGATATATGACACAATAATATCAGCTGTTCTGCTTCATCTAAGAATGATATAGTGAATTTCTGAAATCATTGAAAGCATTCTTTCTTCCCACAACATTTTACAGGGAACTAAATTACACAAATGTAATCAACAGCCTAGTCAGGGCATTAATACATATTTTATAAAGTTTCCCCATCTGTCTCATTTCTATAATTCTGTATGTTTCTAAAAATGACACACTGCAGCATCATCTTGTTTGTAGAGCATCATAGTGATTCAAGAGGACAAAGCAAATGAATGTTTTACAATATCTATAGCTTGATTCTGATATAGCAACTCCTGTTCTGTACCATGAAGGGTTACATAAATGTTTTACTTCTATATTCAAAAATAGAAAGTGTAGGTTTGGTGGGAATCTATTAGGATAAAAAAGTGCAAGTGCAAGCTATCAGGCCATCAATAACAATGTAAAAGAAGGTTTAAAAATCACTATTAGTAAGTGAAATGTCAATTTAAATTTTTCATTTCATCTCTCATCAGATTATCAAAGAAGTAAAAAAAAAGGAAATTTAGGGTTAAACCCTATAATGAATTTATGTTTTCTTAGAACTACATATTTGTTGTTATATATCTTTTTCAAAAAGGGCAACTTTGCTGAACTTACCTAATAGAAAAAGATAACTTATTATGATGGACTTAATGGTGGATTTCTATAATGTCAGGTAGTTAGTGACTATATATTGTATGCTATAACTTGATGATAACATTAATATAATCACAAAAGGCTCAAAATGCAACCATAAAATATAAAGAAGATGTTAAGGAATTTCTCTGAAACTCCACAAAATGTATGAATAAGTCCTTAATCAACTTGAAGAAATTATAGAATACTGTACATGGGACAAATGAAATGATATAGAAAAATAAAGTATCTTGTGATTGGCTAGGTGAATCAGTCATTTCACCTGAGCACATATATAAAAGCAAGCATGTAGCTGAGAATTTCATCAGTCCAGCAGTGAAGAATTTAGTTCAGGAGATGGAGACAGAAGTAAAGGAAAAACCATAGTCCTGACAAAGAAGCACTTTTGTGGGAGAAAGTGGAGATGAGAAGAGGGGAAGACTCTAGTTTCTCTTCATCTTTGCCTATTTATTTAATGTTTGGGGAATACAGGTCTAGTAGTAGTAAATTTGTGATAAATATAACATACTTTTATGTATAATACTAAATTGCACTATAAAATGGTTGTATCTATTCAAAAGTTCATCAGTTGTTTATAAATCCATCTGTTTTCCACAGCCTCCTTCAATATTTATCACTTCCTTATATTTTTGGTTATCCTTGTCGATCTTATGGGTTTGAGATGAAATTTCAGAATTAGGTTTGAATTTCTCTAATTAGTGTTGATTTGAATAATTCTAATAAGTTTATTATTAGCCCAGTATGTTCTTCCTTTGAGAACTGCCTGTTCTTATCCCAAAAGCATTATCAATTGCGGAACCTGGTTAAAAAAAAAAAAAAAAAACAGTTTAAAGAGTGGGGGAAAAAAAAGCCCTAATATAATTAACTCTCCACAATCTACAATTGTGATGCTTCATTGTGATATAGAGTTAACTCTGGATTCTCAAAAGACATGTAAGTGGATCCAACTTCTACAATAATGAAGAGACTTTGAATATGGTTCCTTGAATACAGTGTATTTGTTTTTTTAGGGTCAGACTACATAATTATTACTTATATTCTCTTCAAAAAAATTATAGCTAAGTGAAGAAAATTAAAATATTGTTCATGTCTGTTCACCTATGCTTCATTCAACAGCTTTATTTTGTTGCATTATTGCTCTGTAGAGAATCAATCTATAAATAAACAAATCAATAAACGTTTTTAAGTGTCAGGCTCTGTACTAAATACTGGAGATATGACAAAAAGCAAAAGATAGTCTATGAGTTCAATGAGGTCACATGCTAATGGGGGGAAGCAAAATGAAACAATACATACAAATAATATAACATAGAATAAATTGGACATAATCAACAGAGGAAAATGACTAAAATTAAAAGGGAAAATATAATTGTAGATGATTTTTTTTTTTTTTTTTTTTTGCTGAGACAGTTGGGATTAAGTGCCTTGCCTAGGCAAGTTAGAAAGTGTTCAGTGTCTGAGGCCAGATTTGAACTCAGGTCCTCCTGACTTCAGAACTGGTACTCTATCCATTGCACCATCTAGCTGCCCCAGTTGCTGCTATTTCAACCAAAGTTTGAAAAAAGCCACATAAGCCAAGAGGCAGAGATAGGGAGAGAGAAGTTTCTAGCCATGACAAAAGCCAGTGAAAATGCCTGAACTTGAAAGAGATTGTATCTTGTATGAGGAATACCAAAAAGTCTATGTCAAATCAAAGATTAAGTGAGGTGAAGTGATATGTGAGAATACAACCTAAAGGGTTGTAAATAGCCAGGTCATGAAAGGCTTTGACAGAGGTTTTTGTATTTCATTATTGTAATGATAGGAATATAATGAAGTTTGCTGAGTAGAAGGATGGCAAGGTGAGACTTGCTATTTAGAAAGTCCAATCTGATGTCTGAGTCAATGATGAACTGGAGTAGAGAGAGATTTGAAGCAAGGGAGACCAACTAGTAAGCTCTTTAAAGAGTTAACATGTGAAATTGCCAGGACTTGAAGGATTGTGGCAATGTCATGAGGAAAGAAAGAGTATCTGCAAAAGCTGCTATCAAAAATAAAATGAATAGGTTTTTGACAACAGATTGAATATAGAGGGTGAGAGAGAATGAGGCTTAAGGATGACACATAGGTTGTAAGACTCAGGGATTTGGAGGATAGTTGTGTTTTCAACAGTAATTGAAAATTTGGAAAAAGGAAAGAGGTTTAATAAATATACTAAATTTTGTTTTAAACATGTTTAGTTTAAGATAGCTGAAGGATTTGAAATGTTCAATAGATTGTTGGAAATTTAAGAGAAAGGAAGTATGGTTCATCACTAGTCTTTTCACATAATGATTGTCCACTCTCCTAAAATCTTTCAAACTTTATTACATTGTATTCATATCCACCACAAGGCTATTGTGAGGATCATATGAGATAACATATATAAAACATATTATAACTCTTAAAGCACTATGTGAATGTTAACTATAATTATTGGCTTTTAACTTGTAAAGAGTGATATTAAACAAACATTTAATATTAGAAGTTATCTGCTTGTTGGCACAGACCTTTGCAATCCTATATGGGTTGTTTGTACTCCCATAAACAAGACCAAAACCAATGAATAGCCTAAACTGGGGGAAGCCATCGTACCTCAATGAATAACCAAGCTAGTGTAATATTCTCTGCAGAAAGTTGAGTTTGGACATTGCAGAAGATGATATGGAATAAGTGCCACTTACTGTACTCTGCCACCTAAATGAACATTTACTTGAAGAAATCATGAGAAGATGTAGTTGTTTGAGGATAGTGAAGTTGGAATATAGAGAGGTAATAGAAAGTAGCATTGTGAGGAATGAAGAGTGGGCAGTTGAAAATATAAAGGAAGTAGCATTTAAAAGAAAGGGGTCTCTTAGACTACCATGTGTATTTCAGATCATATACTGCCTGGGTATATAGTAAAAATTCAACAAGTGTTTGATATCTGTTATCTATTGATCAATCTAGCCATCATCCATCCATCTATCTAATATCTAAATTCTTTTTATTTTAATTAATTAATTAATTTTATTATTATAGCTTTTTATTGACAAAACATATGCAGGGTAATTTTTCAACATTGACCCTTAAAAACACTTCTGTTCCAACTTTCCCCCTCTTTTTCTCCACCCCCTCCCCTAGATGGCAGGCAGTCATACATGTTAAACATGTTAAAGTATATAACATCTAAATTCTTTATTAGCATTATGTCTTTAATGCAGCTTTCTCTTGTGATGACTTTGTAAAGATATTACCTTGAAGACAATTACAATTGATTTGTTAATATTGTTGCATAGTATGAGAAAGGAAAGGAATTCTACAAGGAAGTTGAAAAAGCCCTTCAAACCAAATCAACATATGCTCATGACTTGAATTTAAAGAAGAGCATAAGAGAAAACAATGGCGATTTTTGTTGGAAAACATGGTTTAGAAACAAAAAATGAGATGACAAAAGCATGTAGATTATGCAGAAAATTTCTGTCTACATATTATTAAAATATTTTTCAAGATGACAGTCAAGAGGCATTGAAAGTAACAAATACCAAATAACATCACAAAAATGAAATTGATTATATTCAAAAAACCAAAAAAAAATCTGATTGCCAACATGAGTCATTTCTTAATCAACTCTCTGTACAGCCAGAGCCCTGACTTGTTAATTCAAAGATCAAAATAAAAACTAAATTAGAGGAAAGAATTAAAAAGGGAGGATATGACATCTCAACCTGACCTACTTAGGCAAGCTGTTGATGCTGAAAAATAGAAATGACATAATAGAACACAGATTAACAAAAACTATTACTATTTCTTAAGGAAATTTTAATAATATAAATTGATCAAGTAAACAAATCAACAAATATATTGTGCCAGGTACTAGCTCCATGAAATAAAAATAGATAAGTAAAATACAATAAAAGTCAAGAACATATTCTCTTTCCTCCAGGGTTTCATATTCTAACGGAAGGGTACAACATACAGACAACTGTGTATATGCACCATATTTATGGGGTAAAGGGAATATAATTGCAGACAGGAGACAGTAAGAATAGGAGAAAAACCTCATGTAGAAAGTGATATTTAGAATGAATCTTGATGGAATCTAAGGAAACCAGGAAGTAGGGGTGAGGAGGGAAAGTCTTCCAGCATGAGATAGAAAAAAATCACACTTTCATGTGTAAAGTATAGCAAGAAAGCCATTGTCAATGGACTTTAGCATCCTCAGATGGAATAAATTGTAGAAACATCAGAAAGGCAGGAAGGGTCCAGTGTGGTGTTCTGTTCTTTAAAATATAATGGTTCTTTCTGTGAGCAGGTTTCTTGGGGAGGTTTTCTGGAGGCAGCCTTAGTTTCAGTTCAGAGTAATAATCACTCCAAATGCAGCCAGGTGTTAAAAGTTCAAATCTTTTATCATCTCCAGTTTCTGAATCTTCTTCCTGGGGTCCAGAAGGCTCTCCTTGGCTCCAAGAGCTCTCTCCGAATCCAAAGGTTTGTCCTTCAGCCTCCAGCCAGCACAAAGGTGGAAAATGGAATGATCTGACTCCACCTCCGAAAGTGGGCTTGTGGGCTTCCTCCCAGAGTGCTCCTTCCAAGTCTTGTCTCCTTACCTGGGGCTGGGCAGCTTTCTGGAGAGCCTTTCAGACCAGCCTTGGTCTCAGTGGGGGAAGTGCAGGAGGGCAGCTACCAGGGTAGTGTGAAATGGGATGAATGAATCTGATTGCGCCTCCGAGAGTGGGCTTCTTCTGAACTGATCCTGACTGGCTCACTGAAGTTCTATTTATGCTGGGTGTAAAAGACTGACTCCCCCTCTGAGTGAGGGATTAAGGGAAGTTACAAAATTAACTTGTGAATCTCCCATACTTGTGAACTCCAATGAGCACTTAAATAAATTAGTGAGTTAGAGAATTTGCTAAGTACCATGCTAAATTAGGCAACTGACATCACTTTGTAAGGATTCTAACAGTCCAGGCTGTAATAGTTTTTAGAAATTTAACAGATGATCTGATTACAATTACAACAAAAAACATCAAGAGATTTTAGAAATTTCCTTAGCCAAAAAAATGCATGGCATAATTGTTTAATTGTTTATCAGAGAGATGTGCCAGTTAATTAATTAAATAAAAATTATATATATGTGTGTGTGTGTGTGTGTGTGTGTGTGTGTGTGTGTAACAGGCATTTCATTTCAGCCTCTGGTTGTTGATCACTTAAACACAGTAAAGTGCAAGTAAGTTTAATATTAGTGATATTAAAAGATCACTTTGTTTCCTTGGTTTACATTTTCTTCTCCTTCAAATGAATTTGCATACTAAGCCATTAGAGGATTTCAGTGTATATTAGGCAAAAGGAGAATGGACTAAGAGAAAACTAACCAATGAAACAAACAAAACAGCATATGGAAACCCAGATATTACTTCTATAAGTCTTTTCTCTTTCTTTTTCCTCCTCTACAATTCCATAGTCTGGTTTCAGATCTCATTACTCAACCTAAATTGTTCTTTGCTAAGTTACTAATGATTAGTTAATTTGCTAAATGTAATGACTTTTCCTTAATCCTAGTTCTTCTTGTTCTGTCATTTCAAATGAGATAATATTTTTGAAGCCCTTAGCACGATGTCTGACACATAGTAGGTACTTTATAAATACTTGTTATCTTTTTTCTTCTCTATAGCCTAAACTACAAATCACTCTTTTCTTTTATTGGAGTTTGGAAAAGTGCAGCCTGTTGTTTTAATATGATCCTCTTTTTGTCCTCCCTAACTTACTTGAGCGGTAAATGGTTTACATTTAAAAAACATATATTGTATTTTAATATGTTAAAATAATTCTTAGAATTACCCAAAAAATAGGCAGTGGATTTGTTGACTGGACTCTCCAGCTATAATTTGCTGATCTCTTACTTGATAGTCCTCTCTAGAGAGACTTGACTCAATCTTGGTGATTGTTCCCTATCCAATCACTGCTTCAGTCCCCTTTGCTGAAGATCTTCATCTTCATGCCCACTAACCTTGGGTATCCCACAGGACTGTAACCTGGATCTTCTCATAGAAGAAAATCTTGCTCTATTCCATTTCACTTGGTAATTTTATTAACTCACATGTATTCAGTGATCATCTTTGTGCTGATAATTCTCAAATTTACTTATCTAGCCATAACCTGCCTGCTAACCTCTGGTCTTAATCTCTTCAGCTGCTTATTAGACATCTCAAACTTGATGTCCTGTAGATATATTAAACTGAACATGTTCAAAACAATTCTTCTTTCCTGCCCAATTATTGTCAAGGTTATGATCATACTCCCAGTTATCCAGGCTCACAATATAGGCATCATCCTCAATTCTATTCTCTCTCCTACCTCCATATTTAATCTGTTGCCAAATTTAGTATGTTTCACTTTTGTAAATCTCATAGTTTTAACATCTTCTTTGATACCACTAATTCCCTGGTATAAAGCAACATTCCTTTATATCTGGACCATTGTATTAACATGTTGGTTAGTTCTTCTACCTCAAGTTTCTCCCTATTCCTGTCTATCCTCTATTTAGTTATCAAAATTATGTTCCTAATGAATAAGTCAAACCATGTTATTCCCTATTTCAATAAGTTCCATTCTTTCCCTATCACATTCAAGATTAAATATAAAGTCCTCTGCTAGGCATTAAAAGACTTTTTATAACTTGCTATCATTGGCCAGTCTTTGTAGACTTTACTTTCCTTCACTTACTTACCATAACACTAACTGCCTTACTTTTCTTTGACAAAAACTTTTAATCTTTTGATTCTGGATGCTTTCACTGACCCCTCCCCCATGCTTAGTATATCTACATCCTGGCTTCCCTAATTTTAATTCCCCACTAAAATTTCATCTTCTATTATTTCCAATTTATTCTGCTTATAACTTAGTCATCATAGTTATCTACATATTGTCTCTCTTGTAGTTTATGAACTGCTCAAAAGCAAGAATTGTCTTTTCCTTTTACATTTTAATTTTTTTATCCTCATCACATAGCACAGAATTTAATACAAATATTTACTGACCAACTTTTAAAAATAATTTTAAATAGAACTACTTTGGAAATCAGAAAATGAAAGAGTAGATTCAATAAGATTGAATTATTCCCCAATGCAACAAATGTTCTAGGAAGTGCTATCTAGAAAACACCCAATTCCACATAGTCTTCACTTATTTTCTAAGGTCTAGTCCTTTGTTATCATGTTCCTATTGATTATGTCCCATAAATATCTCAAACTCAATTAAGTCATTATCATTTTCTTTATCCATGTCCCTCATAATTTCTATATTTCTATCAAAGATACTCCCATACTTCTAGTCATCTAAGTTAACAAGTTTCGAGTTATTCTAAATTGTTCATCTTCTATCCTGTTCTACCATACTATTCACTTAGTTGACAGATGTGAAAAATGTTGCTGTTTTTACCTTTATGTTGCCTGTCCTCTTTTTCCCCTCCATTATTTCCCACTTGGATATTGCTATAACTGCCTAATTGTTCTTCCTGCATTCATTCTTTTTTTTTTTTTTTTTAGCCATTCCTCTTTTACCCAGATGTGTCAAGATATTTGAATTCACCCTGTTCAACAGAACTAAGGTCTAGCAAAAAGACTGTGCCCTGAGCTTGTCATGACAATAATCGTTTGTGCTCTGGATGAACCCTCTCTTTGGCAAAATATGTTGCTTTGACAAGCACTAAGTGTTCAGTAAGGAATTTATGATTTTTTTTTTGGACATCCTCCTATTTCCCATCTATCACATCTCTTGACATGCTCACAATCCTTGTTTCTTGTAATTACCAAGTGAACTAAACTAGATATTGCAGTCCTATTTCTGCCACACTAATTCTGGTTCTCTATCCTGCTGAATGATCACAATGCTTGAGGAAACTTAAGATTTAGACTCTGTTCCCACAGTAACCAGGAATGTCAACATTGTCTATGCATAAATTTGCCATGAATTACTACTCAAAATCTATGAATGATTGTGGCCTGTTCCATCTCACTTGTGTTTTTTGTTTGTTTGTTTTGTATATAAGTTCTCCCTTTGTGCCAAAGTGACAAGCCCTTCTTCTCGGGAGGAGAAGCTTCCACTTAAAAACATCTTCCTCATTCTGAAATACTCTGTTCTCCATTCAGTTCTGGTCATTCACAGGTTAAAGGCTGATTTTGGTCCAGATGCAATATAAGAATTCAAAATAGGATAGATATAAATTTTCATAAAGCTTGAATCTGACCAAGTCACTCCTACAGCAGAAAGCTTCAGTTTTTACTTTTTGCCTCTCTGATAAAGTATAAATTACTGTGTCTTTTAAAATATGACTACACCCTGTCGTTAGTGACTGATTTTATATTATTTCCCACATACTTTGCATTCCTTCCAAATTTGTATACATATATATGTGTGTATGTATGTGTGTGTGCATGTCATTTTCCTACAGTTACTATGAAATTGGGAATTATTCTGTTCTTGTCATTACATCTTAGTATCAAGAGCTGTGCCTTATTGCTTAATTAGTATTAAATTGAATTGAAAAGAGCATATTTCAAAAAGAAATAGAAATGATAAATAGTTATATAAAAAAATTCTAAGTCCAATCAGCAGAAAAATTAAAATTAAGTATATCTTTTCACACCCATAGGATTGGCAAAGATGAAAAAAGATGGGACAATTCAATAATAGAAGACTGTCAGAAACTAGACTTAGTAATTTCTTGCTATTGAAGTTATAAATTAGTTTAACTGTAATGATCACGTATTTAAAATCAGCCGAAGTCAGGAATCCAGGTTAAGGGAAAAATCTTCAATCTTTATTGAAGTGAAGAGGTGAATAAGGATTGCGATAGCAATATGGGTAGCTGTGACAGGAAGCCAGCTAACAGAGGGGGATCGGACCTGAAAAGCTGTTGCAATGGCAATGCAAGCAGTCTCTCCTTCCCCTTCCTTTTCCACTCCCCTGCCTCCACCCACCAAAATCGTCATTTCCTATACAACACATCAGGACTTGCACAAAGAGTGGGTGGGGGGCCATTCTTTCTCCAAGCTCATATATTAATAGAGTATGGTCCAATTACTATTTAGCCTCATGTGTTGGGACCTCAGTGCATCAACTCAAGTCTCAGCCCATTACATTTAACTATTTGGGAAAATTTTAAATTATGTGAGAAATGTTAAAAATTATTTATAAATATTCTTTGATATAGAGATCCCTCTATAGTGATTGTGCTACCAAAAGGTTAATGACAAAAGAAAAGACCCATATGTATGAAAATATTCAGAGGAAAATTATTTGTCAATGCAGAAAGCTGAAAATAAAATGTGTCCCTTGTTTGGGAAATGGTTGAACAAACTGTAGTTTATGAATGCAATGGAATATTAATTCACCCTAAGGAAAGATGAATACAAAGAACTCAGAGAAAAATGGATAATCTTGTAAGAAGTGATGCAGAGGGAAGAAAGAAGAGCCAGATGGGCAATAGACACAATGACTATAACATTGTAAATAAAACCAACACTAACAACAACAAAATTGAAGGCAAAGGTAAAAGACAATATTGCTACTATATTATTCAAATTAACTCTTCCTATTAACTATAAAAATGGAAAGTAACACACACTGTCAATATCAACCATTCCAGTATATAGCTTAGCTTAACTATTTGAGGGGCAAATACTTGGTGCAAAAGGGAGATACATTTGTTGAGAAGGGTCTCTTTTGATCACCCCTTCTCTTTACTCAAAAAAATATCTATTCAGTAAAAAGATATATTACTGTAAGGAAATCCAGGAATCAAGAAAATAAGGCATTGTGAATGCCATTTGAATGAAAATTATGGGACTAACAGGTGGTTTTTATCACAAATAATTTCATTCCTCAAGACATGGAGAAAGTGACATGGGCAAAATGACAAGGAAACCAGTGTATAGGAGAAAATTTCAAAAGGTTCAGGGAAATGAGAAGTAAGATTCAATGGTCTAAAATTATAATTTTCTACATGAAAATAAATCTTTGAGCTATTTCAAACTGAAGGAGGAAATTCTGAATACAAAGAAGAAATAATACCAGTGATCAAAGAAGGAAAGAATACGTAAAGCAATCAGTGAATTTTCCTAAGAAACTAATCAATAGCATCCCCCCCCCCCCCACACACACACCTTTTCTTTAACACTGTGTATTGCAGACAATAGCAAGGACACAGAGATAAAAATGATAAAAATCAATGTAAAAAAGAAGCCTGGTCCTGTATGAAATTATCAGGTATTCCACATGCGACTATGAGCAAAGGCCTGTGATGAATGCTAAAAGAAAAAAAAAAAGCTATAAGCACAAAAAAGGAAAAACAGGTTATCAAATGACTATTTAGCTTACATAAAATAAAGATGATGAATTGAATGAAGTTAATTTAATTAAAATTAATGAAACTAAAACCTTTCCCCTTTATCTACTGTAACATTTAGCCACCCCAAATCCTACCTATCTCTTCTCTGTCTTATTACCTCATTACCTCATATCTGGTTTATTTCTGTAGCCTAATGATAGATATACTTGCTTCAAGATTCTCCCCATTCCAATCCATTCTGCATTAAGTAACTAAAGTAATTTTCTTAAAGCACAAAACAGACCCTATCACTCCCCATTGACTCTAGAGAGTCTCCCACATTCTGTTTGGAGTCAAATTTAACTTCAAAGACCTTCATCAGCTATCCCTACATTTTCAGACTTCTTACACCTCATTCCTTGACATGATCTTTGATCATGTGACATTGGCCTCCAAGCAGTTCAGTGATAACACACTCTATCTCATATCTCGAAGAATTTTTTCTTGTTGTCCCCCATGCTAAAAATTATCTCCTTTCTCTTCTCCTTTAGATTCCAAATAAAATCCCATCTTTCATGGGAAACTTTCCCCAATCCTGCTTAATTCTAGCATCTTCTTTTTTGTTATTTTTCTCCTATATATCCTGTTTCTAAATTGCTTTGTATATACTCAATTTCATATTTAAAATATATTTTACTTTATATTGTAAAGTAATTTGTGATTTACAATTCTACTAACAATGAATCAGTGTCCCAGTTTTCCCACATACCCTCCAACATTCATCATTATATTTTCCTGTCGTCTTAGCCAAACTGACAGGTGTGTAGTGGCAATATCATTTATTATTGTGGTAAACATAATCATAATGATTATTATTTTTGTTTTAATCCAATTAGGACATTTTGGATTTTTCAGATTTTGTGTTTGATCAAGAAAGAAATTCAGTGTGAAGACAAATACAAATACAAAAAGAAGCTTTTAAATAATCTAAAAACAAGTACTTTAAAAAATGAATTAGGTAAAAGTAGAATTCTAGGTTAGAGATTTTTTATCTGGTATCTTTGAATCTGCTTAAAAAAAACAAAAAAAATGGAGAACTGTTTTTCAATGTGATTGAATTTCTTTCTAATCTGGTGTACTTTATTTTATGAATTTAGAAATATTATCCTGGAAAGGCATCAAAGGGCACCACTAGTAGCCAAAAGGATCTACAAAATAGAAAGGTTAGGAACCTCTGAGCTATAGAAAGTTCCACTTATGATTCAGGATGAATCATTTTACATGTAATATGTAAATGTTTAAGGGAAAACTATGTCATTCACATGAATTTACCAGATTACTGCATGAATTAAATACTTTATATATTTCATGCTAATATGGCCTTTACTACCCTTCAGCACTTGACAATTTGTAACAATGCCCAAAGTATTCTTATTCTTATTTTAAGTTATAATTATCTTTACATACATAATTGGACTTATGGAAAGCCATTTGGGATGGGTAAAGGTAAACAATTGATGGTTCCTTTATTTTTTTTTCAAGTACACATAAACCTTTGGAGCAAATAAAAAATGAGGAATTTTTGTTTATTGGAGAAAAAATGTCTTCCTTTCTTATTACTTCTGAAATTCTCAAAGGAAGCTTAATAATTCTTGCCTGCCTCATTAGCGTATTGTTAGAATAGCTATAATTAAAAGTGCTTTTAGGTTCACTGATGAAAGTGCTACAGATGAAATGTGCATAATATTATATTTTATTTTATAAGCCAGTAAATCAATCCTAATTTTATTATCTGGCAATGTTCCAGTTCCTGCCCTCCCTAGAATCAGTGCTGACATTGGTATTGAAACTCTTAGATTTGGATATGGTCAAATATTCATTGAAATCCTAATTAATGCACCAAATTCAATTTACTTTTCATACAGTGAGTCATTTGAAGAGACCCTAAAAGATCATTTTAATGCCTCTAATGGTCTTTGTGGATTTTCTATTTTTAACTGAAACTAGATTTGATTATTTCTATCATGCAACATTCTATCACACATGGGCAAACACACATGTGGAGCACATATAAGCATGTACGTATACATATCTTTTCAAATAAAAATAGAGGAGCCAGAAAATTGAAAACCAGAGCTTTATTTTCTCCTGCCTGGGATAGTAGAAAATTGTCAATAGATTAACAAGCATTCACATATATTCTATCAATTAGTGAGGTAAATAATAATTTTTAAGCATACACTATGGAAAGGACACTGTAAAATTCTTTGGACATCAAATAAAGGATTTGGTGCCTGAGAAACACTAGAGTTTATTGAAGAAGATGGTGATATGGTTAGGAAAATCATTTTTTCAAGATGTATTATAGTGGGAAAATATTTCTGGCAGATAACCAGACCAGAAGTTTATGTACAAAGAGCTCTATAAATATTTCATTGAATGAATGAATATGTTTGTGTGAAAGACACTAAAAAACAAACAAACAAACAAACAAAAAAACTGAGTCTCTGAGGAATGACTTATCCACAGTAACAAAATCAAGGCTAGAGACCTTTTTTTTTCATTGTTCAATTTGATCCATTGTGGAGATGGTGAGGTTCTATTGTACTAGGATAGCAATCTGAGATTCCTTTTCTCTGGAAGTCACGTGGCAATCATATAGTAAAATGATTTCCTACACACAGCCTTGTGCTCCACTACTATTTTAATCATGATCTCTCCTCCAATATTATGACTATTTTCTATTTTTCTCTTCAGACTCAAGCCTTTCAGTAGCTCTTGCATAAAATTTCTAATTTTAGATTTTCTAGAATAGATGTAATAATATTACTCTAGGACCAATAAAGTGATGTTAGATGGCATGGTGGATAGAGCCCCCAGGGCTGGAATTAGGGAAACACAAGTTCAAATCTAGCATCAGATACAAAATAACTGTGTGACCTTTAACCTTTTTTGTCTCAGTTTTCTCATCTGGAAAATAATCTGGAAAAAGAAAGAGTAAATAATATGAAAAAGAAAAAAGTAAAAATCTAGTATCTGTCAAGAAAACCCAAAATGGAATCATGAAGAGTAAGATACAATTGTAACAGCTTAACAACAATAAAGGACCAATAAATAATCAGAGATGATGTCTCAACTTTTCTCCTGGCTTTATCCATTTCTTTGTGTTTGAGATATTGATGAATGATCTCTTCCCTTAGGAGTGTAACTTTCTAGTCTGGAGGTATTGAAAAAGAAAGAGAATATACTTGACTTGAAAAATAATAGCAAACAGTTCTTTCCACTGATAAAAAATAAGATCTCATAACAACAAGGAATTCTTCCTACCCTAGTGTGAATATTTGGATGGAAATTATTATTATGATTAAAAATAGAAAAACTTATCTATTTGAATCAGGATTAGAACCTAAAATCCCCAGTGTCAGTAGTGAGGCAAATTCTTATAGCAGTGTGAGTGATTAAATGAAATTATGGAGCTTTAAGGCTCAATATGACTTGGAAAGGAAACCAGAACTTGATTTAGAGCAGGACTTCTTAATGTAGGATTCGTGATCACATGTATATATAGTATATACATCATATATGTGTATATATATATATATATATGTGTGTGTGTGTGTGTGCATTGTATGTATATATAATATATAAAAATATAGTATATATTATATGTGTATATATAGTATACAATATATGTAAATAATATATACACACATACATGCACATACATATTTTGATTAATATATACACATGTATTCATACATGCATATACAATGAATGTGATATATACATATATGTGTATATAGGTATTTGACATGTATATGTATAGAGATATGTATACATATAGTGGCAAGGTACATATATATATGCACATAAATATGTGTATATGTAGATATAGATATAGACACAGTTATCTATGCACATTTACAATATGTATATATAACCTTATAATTTTCTTTATAATTCTATATATTTTACTATACATATTTATAAGCATTATTCCAAGAAAAAGTTTGTAAGAAACATCAGATTGTAGAAAGGGTCCATATGGAACATCAACAACAACAAAAGGTCAAAAACACTTGATTTAGAATAATGACACTTGAGAAAAGTTATGCTTAGGAAAAAAAAACACATGAAAAGCAAGCATTATTATTTATATAAATTCTTAGTGTTAATAAGCAGTCTGGTTAATGAAAAGAAAACTTCATTCAGAAGCAGAGAACTGAATTACCACTGACTTTAAGTAAATCTTTCTGAGTACAGGTCCTTGCTCATAAAATGAGGAGTTGGACAAGATCTTTAGGGTTCTCCAAGTTCTGAGTTGTCTTCAGTGGCTTATTTCTTCCATGATCTTCCCTCATTTATAATCAGAGTAGCATCAGGATTTTTCTCCAAAGTTGATTTATAAATGTTTCTCAGATGAATGAAAATTAATTGTCACCAGTGTACTTCAGTGACCTTTATGTATTCATGAACCATCTGACTAGAACACGAAGAATAATAGTTTGAACTACTTCATGATACTACAATAGGGAAAGTAAATAGAGAACTTCATTATACAATGGAGGAAACTAAATATAGAGAGTTTAAGTAGCTTGCTCAGAAGCATATTATTGTCTCAGATAGTATTCAAGGCTAAGGTTTCCAGACTTCAATTCTAACACTCCCTCTTAAGACCATATTTTATCTTAAAAGCATGTGAACTTAATACTTGTTTACATTGTATTAATTTTTAACAGCAAAAACAAATGTAAGTAGGCCATTAGTATACCTAAGGGCCAGCTGAAAATGTCAAGATTTAGGGCAACCATTCCTAGAGTCTTGTTCTGACTTCCAACAACAGTTATAATTCCAACAAATTTTGGAATGAAAGTCATATGTGCAAAAGGCTTTATTGTTAGTAGCAAAGGGGGGTTCTAGATGGACAGCTAATACTTAAATTATTGTTTTAGTAGTTGGCCTCAGGTCTCTGAGAATTACAGCATTGGTGATTAGTTGACCTCATGCCTGAGGAAGCATGTTTTATTAAGATACAATGTATCTTTGGATTAATATATAAGGAAAAATTTCTGGAAAGGCATCCAATAGAAGACATCGAAAATCACCAACACAGCACTTATCACAATTCTTGGCACATAGTAAGTGGTTAATAAATACTTTTTTACTTGATATGCTAATAAAAGATGATATACTTTCTCCTCATTAGTGAAAAGAAAAAAAACAGTTTAATTTAGCAAAATAGACTTGAAATTCTCAGCAGAAAATGTTTAAAAATGGATAGAGGAGAATTGTACCTTGGCCAAAAAGAAAAAAAGAGAGACTGAAATCATGAAAAGTTGGGAAGGGTCCATTAAAGCCATATTTCATTACCACCTTTTCCATGACAAAGAGATGACTTTAGGTTCTTAAAGTCTATAGTAGTGACCAAAAATTCCAATTGTACCTATAAAGTAGAAATAGTTTCAGGGAACTGAATTAAGAGAATACTACTTCTAGGTCCAGTCTAGTTCATCTCAGCATCTTACCAACATAGGCTACTAGATGAAGCTGACTACAGTGATTCATAAAGAACAAAGAAAGGTTGAGTATTGATTCACTCTCTTCATGAAAGACTATTTGAAATTGTCTCCATATTATTTGTTAATTAATGGTTTGATTATTATTTTAGGACAGAAATGAACTTTAAAGGTTATTAAAGAAAAAGATATGAAAAGTTATGTAGCTAGGCAGCACAGTGCCTAGAATGCCAAAATAGAAAGTAGTAAGTCCTGAGTTCAAATCCTATCCATTATAGATGTTTGACCCTTCTGGAAATCTTTTAACTTCTCTTTATCTCAGTTTCCTTATTTGTAAATTATACATAATAAGAGCCTCTGCCTTCAAGAGTTGTTGTGAGGATCAAATGAAATAATAATAAAAAAAAAGTATACAACCTTAAAGTACTATAAAAGTGATGATTGCTATTATTACTTACTTTATTTATATATGATATATATAAGTGAAGAATGAAAATAATTTTGTAGCATTAATATAGCAATATATTAATAACCTACCATGCATGGCTAACAGACTGTGGGTATAGGAGCATATAATTTATTTCAAAAAGTAACTTCTGTAAGAGAATGAATGAATGAAAAATAATTTAGCAAATTTTATATATATATATATATGTCTTAGCCCCAAACCAAATAACAAAGTTTCCATGACCCTTAAGGTGCAGTAATAAAACAGATGGCAATATGACATCTTTAATGTCATTTCCACTAATAAAATCCTAACCATTTGACATTGCCAGTTACTTTGTTGGCAAGCATTTTCTTTTCTGGGTCTGAAGCAAATGTTACAGTAGCACCCACGGGAACAGTTTTCAGACTGAATTGCCATAGGGGCTGATTCCCAGGTACTTAAAATGAGAGGTGGGCTGGTAAGAGGATTGCTGGTCTGAGGGAAGTACTGCCACTTTCAGGGCTTTAGGGCTTATTTGATTATTTTTGAAAACTTGACTAGCCATCAATATGGTATTTTTAGAAAGATAGGCATCTTCCTCAGTCAATCAGCAAGCACTTATTAAATGCTTATTATATGCCAAACATTGTGTTAAGTGCTGGAAAATGAAATGAAATGAAGAATTTAGTCCAATGGGGAAAGAAAACATGCAAACTGCAATATGTAAGCAAAATATACACAGGATAAATTAGGGTTAATCTTCCTAGGCTGAAAATTAGCTCCATACTTTGGAGGGCAATGCTATTCTCAGTGTTTTGGGCTCAAATGCATTGTTCTGAGGAAATTCTAGTGATGAGTGAGATAATGTTGGTTCTGGTGATTGTAGTACAAGCTGTTTCCATATATATATATATCCCTGTATAGACTGTATAGAGATCAGAGGACAAAATACTAAACTTTCAAATATATTTACTTATGGGACAAGAGGTATAAGGCAACTACAGAAGGAAGCAGAGAAAGAACCATCAGAAAAATAGGAGAACCAGCAGCATCAAGGAATCCAACAAAGAAGGATGTTTAGGAAAGGATATAGTGAGCAGTATTGAAAATTATAAAGAGCTCAAGGAGAAAACACAATTAGAAAATCATTAGTGGCTTTAAAAAGAACAATTTCTGTAGAATAATGAAAGAAAACAAATTGCAGAAGGTTAGAAAGAAAATTTGTTAAATTGTTTGCTGTGTTTCTGATTTGTTTCTTCAATTTTTACTTAAAGAAAATAACAATCTAATGTGCTTTGGGGGAGCAATAGAAGATAAGGAATGAATAAAAAAAATCTCTCCCTTACACTTAAAGATGAGTGGTGATTTCTTAAAACTTCAGATAATGTGTGTTTGTATCACCTCATGTATATAATTAGCCTCAACTGTGTTTTGAGCAATATCTTCATTCACAATGACACTGAATAATAATTAAATGTTCCATGTCATTTAATGAAAGTAGGAAACAAAATATTAATATCCATACTATGGTGGTGCTTTAAATTGTTCTAGAGTACTTTCAAATTAATCATTTTATTTTATCATCACAACTACCTTATAAGGAAGAATGTATGACTAATTAGCTAAGCTGCCAAGAGATCAAATTTAAAACAATTTGAAATTTTGAATGTTTATTTTCTTTCCCTATTATGTTTTTGCTGGAATTAGAAAACAAAGAAATGAATCAGGAACTATACATTGAATTTCCTAAATGACTTTTGTCTAGTCAGAGAAAGAGCATACAAAAGGAGGTAAAGCCTTGGGGAAAAAACCCTACCATTAGTTTTTTATTCATTTTCCTATGTTAATGTTAATTTCTATATGAATGTAAAAGGGAAAATCATGCATTTGAATGTAAACTATAGATGGTATTTCACTATATGCAGACTCAGGAAATGTGGGCTTCATTTCTGTTTCCATCTCTAAAATTGTCCATTTTTCAAGTGACACAGAATGTCATTGAAGTGAATACTTTCTTCAGTAGTGTAGTTTATGATTCCCTTTCATCAATTTGCTATGGCCAAAGAATTGTTCACCTTATGGTGAACCTTTCCATGTTTATAAAGGTTGTTTGCTATATAGCAGACACAGTTCTGTTACCATGAGTAAATGTGAACCTTTTATATTTTGGTAGAAACTGAGCTCCACTGGCATAGTTTTTGAGAAATGATTATGATATAGGTGGTGCAAGTTGTAGCACTTGAGCTAGAGTCAGGACAGCCTGAATTCAAATCCAACCTTTGACACTCTAGCTAAGTATATTGAGTAGGAAATTTAATCACTATCTTGTTTCAATTTATTTACATGTTAGATAGAAATAATCATAATATTTATTTTAAAAGGTTGTGTGGTGAGGACAAAATATTTGTAAAGCATTTTGCAAAAATTAATGTTCTACATAAACTTTTTTCTTCTCGTTCTCCTCCTCCTTTTCCTCTCCCTCTTTCTGCCGCTTTTCATCTTGCTCCTCCTGTTTTGCCTCTTTCTCTTTCTCCTCTTTTCCTTCTACTCCTTTTCCTCCTCCTCTTCTTTTTCTTGTTCCTCATGTTCTTCTTCTTTTCTTTGTCTTCTATGCTTTCACTTCCTCCTTTTCTTCTTCTCCTTCTCTTCTTCCTTCACCTTTTCTTCTTCTGCCTCCTCCTTTCCTTTTCCTCCCTCCTCTTTTTCCTCCTCCTTCTTCTCCTCTTTTTTCTTCTCCTTCTCCTTCCCCTTCCTTTTCCTCTTCCTCTTCCTTTTCTTCTTCTTCTCCTTCTCCTTCTTCTTTTATCATATAGCATGACATATTTCTTCATATTATAAGGCAGGATACTAGGTGTTAAAATGGAAGAAAATAGGAAATACCTCATTGACAAAACAGCCAACCTAGAAAATAGATCCAGAAGAGACAATTTAAAAAATATTGGTCTATATGAACTCCATGACCAAAAAAAGAGCCTGGATAGTATTCTGCAAGAGATCATTTAGGAAAATCACCCCAATATTCTAAATACAGAGGGAGGAAATACTGATTGAAAGAATCCATCAATCACCTTTGGAAAAAGATGCCACAAGGACAACCCCAAAGAACATTATTGCAAAACTTCAAAACTACAATTTCCAAGGAAAAAATACTGCAAGTTACCAGACAAAAACAATTCAAATACACAGAGCAACAGTCAGTATTACCCAGGGTCTGGCAGATTCTACAATAAAAGATCAGAAGTCCTAGAATACCATATTCCAAAAAGCAAAGGACCTTGGATTACAACCAAGAATTAACTACCCAGTAAAACTCAGCATCATCTTTCAGGAGAGGATATGGAGCTTCAATGAAGAAATTGTTAATCATTTTTACTGAAAAAAACAAGAACAAACAGAAAATTTAATCTACAAACATATGACTGGAGAGAAGCATAGAAAGGTAAACAAGGGGAAATATATATTATTTAAAGGTTAAATTGTTCACATCCTTATATGAGAAAAGGATATCTATAACTCTTGAGAACTCTGTCACTGGAAGGGGGAGGACATTACATGGACTGAGAGCGTGGTTGTGAATGAACTCTGATGTGATGGCATCAAAGAAAAGATTTTAAGGAGTAGAAAAAGGTCTGTACTATAAAAAAAGAGGAAAGAGGAGGTATAGTGGGAAAATTAATTCACATAAAGAGGGGCAAAGACCTATTACAATGGAGAGAAATAAAGGAGGGGGGTGAGCATTGTTTGAAGCTTGATCTCATCAGTTTTGGCTCTAAGAGGGAATAAGTTAATCATTCAGTAAAGTACACAAATTTATCTAACCCTATAAAGAAATAAGAAGAGAAAGAGGGAAAAGAAAAGGGAGTAACAAGAATGGTTGATAGAAAACAAGGTAGAAGATGGAGTGGATTAAAAAAAAATGCTAAGAGAAAGGAGAGGGGTGATAGGAGATAAGGTAGTGGGTGAAATGGATAAAAAAGAATCACAAGAAAGGTATGCACCTTTGAAAGAATGAAGGTGTGAATATTTGATTATTTTTATTTCAGCTCTATAGTCCTTTACTTATCCTCAGGTTATAATCTCATGAATTATCACTGTGTGAAGCTAATCCTTTTACATTTTAACAAACAAAATATGCTATAAATTACAATTTTTTTGTAGTTTTTTTTTAAACTGGATATCAAAATTAAGTTATCATCTCCATGAAACTATTAAAATACATATTTTAAATTTCCTCAAAGCAGAATATTATTTGTATTGGGAGTCAAATGAGTCCTTGCTGCTATTGTGTTATTATTAGGCAATAAAAAGGGCTTTAGAGATTCAAAATAAGGAAACATCAGAATATTTGGGAAGATACCAAACTTCATCAGCTTTGCATTTCCTCAGTGACAGAGGCCATTTTAATCCAGAATTTTCTGACAATTTTAAGAGTTAGGATATACTTCAAAACCAATATATTTGCCAGAACTTAAACAAAATAATCCCTAGTGTTAAAATATTCCTAAATATTAGCAACCATATACAGCATTAAGAAAAATAAATATAAATTTGGGCACTGTTTTATTTTAATGGCACATGAATTAAAACTGCATTGCAAAGAAATTGCTGCTGAACATCCACATTAATATCAAATGAATTCATTATGACCAGCACAGTTACAATGAATACTAAATGAATTAATAATAATGAACCACTTAAAGTGTTTCCTAATTGTTTTATTTCATTTTTATGTATATTTGGGTCCAATTTTAACTGTTAGGTTAATAGAGAATGACATTAAATAATTCATTTCTCCATCTAATATTGGGTAATGGGCTCATTGTAGGCTGCTGTATATTTAACACTTCCAGCTTCACCTCAACTGGTCCACTGATTGGCACCTTATTTTTGATTACTATAAAAATGGTAAAAAAAAAAAAAAGCACATAATATAAAGCACATACTCACAAACTAACTTAAGTATGAAAACTTTATCAAATATACAAATATGTTTTCCATATAGGGCATCCTGTACCCAGTGATATATCAGGCTCTACCTATGGATACAAAATTCTTGAATTTATAGGATCATGTTATATTAGAAATGAAAGTGATCTTAAAAAAAAATCTAGGCTAATAATCTTTTTTTTTAATAGGGAAGAAAACTGAGTCCCTAAAAAATGGTTAGCTAAGTTGGTAAAGTTGGCCCTAAAATGCAGAGTTTTGAATTTAGGTTCTGTGCATGTATTTCCTAGCACCTAACAGATCATTTGACTTTCATCAATGTAAACTCTCTTGCACAAGGACACATAGATTACGTAGGTATATAGATCTTAAGCTAGAAGGATCCCTCAAAAAGCACTGATTTGACTCAGAGGATCTAAATTCAAATTATATCTCCCACATCCATTTTCCATGGGATCTTAGAGAAATCATTACATTTTCCTGGGACTCATTTCTTTCTCTGTATAATGTGAGGGTTAGACTAGGTGATAATTGAAGGCACTTCCAGCTCTATATTTATAGTCATACCATTCAGGTCCAAACTTTCATTTTACAGATAACAAAATAGTGAGGTATGATTACTTATACACAATTACACAAAAAGTTATTAGCAGATCTCCGATTCAAGTCCAAGTTGTCTGGATTTACTACTTCAGTTTTCTCATTTATAAAATAGAGATAATAATAGTGTTTATCTCAAAGGTTGTTGTAAAAATCAAATGAGATAATATTTTTATAATTAGCACATGCCTGGCACACAGTAAGTATTTAATAAATGTTTATTCCTTTTTTCTTGCTAAGGAATATTTTTATTGGCTGATATAATTCCTGAAATGTTCTCCCTCTTCATCGCTGTCTGTTCTTTTAGTTAGCTTTCTTCAATTCCCAACTAAATCTAACTTTTGTCCCCATTTTTGTCCTTTCATTTTTCTTTCCTTTTTAAATTGAATTTTTATTTTTTTCAAGTATATGTTAACAAAAATTTTTGAACTTTCAGTTTTTAAAATTTTGTGTTACTAATTCTGTCCCTTTCTCTCCATCCTCTCTTACCTCCCTCTTTGAGAAAGCAATTTGATGTAGATTTTATATATATATATGTGTGTGTATGTATATATTTACATATATATAGTCATGCAAAATATTTCTATATTAGCCATGTTACAAAAGACAACACAAAATAAAAATCACAGAGCAAATAAAAGTTAAAAGAAAGTATGCTTCAGTCTTCATTTGGACTACATTAGTTCTTTTTTTCTAGATGTGTATAGAATTTTTCATTAAAGTCTCAGATTTGTCTTAAAGTTCATATTGTAATGCAGATATTTACAGTTGATCTTCATATAATCTAATAGTTACTGTGCACAACATCATTCTACTTCTATTCATTTAAAATTGCACCAGATCATATCTTCCTAGGTTTTTTAAGCATCTCACTTGTGATTTCATGTAGTACAATAATATTCCATCAGTCATGTATCAGAATTTGTACAATCCAATTGATAGGTATCCCTTCAGTTTTCCAATTCGTTTCCACTACAAAGAGAGCTATTCTAAATATTTATATACAAATAAGTCCTTTCCCTTTTTATTTGACCTAATAAGGCTACAGTCCTAGTAGTGATATCTCTGGATTAAAGGATACTCATAGTTTTATATCATTTTGGACATAGTTTCAAATTGATCTCCAGAATGTTTGAATCAGTTTACAACTACTAAATCTATGTATTAGTGTCCCTATTTTCCCACAACCTCTCTAAAATTTTCCTTTTCTCTCATATTAGCCCTTATGAGAGCTATTGTTTTAATTTATATTTCTTTGTAAGTCTAATACATTTCCCATCTCCCTTGATTTTAGTGTTTTCCTTCTATTCTTTATTGTAATTTATCTTATATGTAACTTCTTTGAAAATAACTTGTAAGTTATCACCACTGGGGGAGAACTAATTGAGATCAGGGATTATATTTTGCCTTTTTAAAAAATATATAATCCCTGCATTTAGCACGGTGACTGACCCAAAGAAGTCATTTAACTGATTAATTATAGTCATTCCTTAGCATTAAACACTATCTCCATTAGGCATCTAATAAAATCCAATATTATCTATTGATTCTTTGAAACATCATTAGTAATAGTAGTAACAATAATAATGGTAGTAAAAGCAGCAGCAGCAGCAGCAGTAGTAGTAGTAGTAGTAGTTCTAATGAGATGAAACAATCAATTCATTTGTTTCACACATATTATTTAATTTAATCCTAAGAATAACTCAATGACTTAGATAAAACTTTACCTAAGAGTCATTGCACTTAAGTAAAATTACATCAGAGGAATGAGAATAGTACTATTCGTATGTATTGTACCTCCATGGGCATAGTCATAACAAGAAAAAGGGTTATTTATCTCAGATCATGTCCCTAAAGAAAGAATGTGTTATGGTGGCCACTTGAAGAAATATGCTTTGGCAATGGATCCCTGGTGTTGTATCCCACAGGTTACCATATTCACTAGAACTATCAAAAGACCACAAAGTATTATATGAAAAGAGGTTCTTTCTGGGTAAATGCCTATCTGATAGATTATATCTGATAGGATTTTGTTTCCCTGGATCAAAATCCCATTTATTCCATTCTAGTTGTGGTTCTGGAGTAGTCAATTTAACTTCATTCTGCTTCAGTTTCCTCATCTATAAGCATCTATATCTATTCAGGATTAGTGTAAGTTTCAAGTGAATATCTGTAAAACACTTTGCACAGCTTAAAGTATCCTATAAATCCTGGCTATTATTAAAATTGGATAAAGGAAATCACTTAAAATCTTGTGGGATAGCATTATAGCCATGTCACTGAAAAAGAAATTGTGTAAATAGAACTTACCCATATTTATACCAATAGGAAAACTTAAGAGTCAGAACTCAAATCCAGGTCTTGTAGCTACAAATTTAGTCCTTTTTTCATTGCTTCTCTTTATTTAATGGAGATTACCCTCTTACTGGTTGAGTCACTATTATAAATCTCAGTTTTGCATCTGAATGATAGAGATAAAAGTACTTACCTCACAGGATTTTTTGATGGCAAAGTGATATGACAGATATCAAGTAATGTGTAAACTTTAATTTAATTATGAATGCCTGTTATTGTTCTTAGTATCATTATTAATGTAATGATTATAGTAGATCACTGAACCCAATAGCAGATGGTTAAAAAAAAAAAAAAAACAGAAAAGTCTGGGAATTGGCAGCTACATCACGAAGTAGATAAAGCATTAAATTAAGAGTCAGGAAGATGAGCTCCAAATATACCTTAGTCACTTACCAATTGTGTGATCCTGAACAAGTCATTTAACCTCAACCTCAATTTCCTTATCTTTAAAATGAGACAAATAATAACACTTACTTCCCAGGATTATTGGGAAAATCAGAAATGACAATATTTGTAAAGCTCTTTGAAAACCATAAAGTACTAGATAAATACTAGGTCTTATTATTATTACATCTGAGTAGGAAAAGACAATACAAAATCTGGATGGTGGGAAGAACAGAATGCGTAATAGGTGAGTGGGAATCAGGGTAATGAAACAGGCATCCCGGAGCTGGGTCAAGATGAAGGCACTGTCAGGGAAGAAAAGGATCCTAAATGGAGATGGAAATAGAGTTACATTTGAGAAATTTAATGTATTCTCTGAGCTTTTGATTCATATATTCTCAACAATTAATGTCCTAATAGTCATTTCTTAGCAGCCTTTTTTTAACTGCTTCCTTTAAAACAGGAAGTTATCTCTTTGGACTACTTACTTGTGGAAAACACACAAATTCATTTTGATTCTCAGAATTCATGAATTTCAAGGGGATATTAAACCTAGAGACATGCTTACTTTTCCTGAATTAAATATTTCTTGTCTTTTTATAGGTGATAACAGTTGCTAAAACCTTGTTCCATCATTGCATAATAAATTAGAAATGACACAGCTGAAAATTTACTTATTTCCTCAGGTACTTGCTATTATTGGAAATTTGGAAGCAGTTATTGTCTTTTCTTAGTCATGATTAAACCTGTCATTTCTTGAGAATATTCCCTAAATCAGAGAAGTTAAGTGATCATTGATTTAGAGATAGAAGGGAACTCACAAGGTCATAAGTCCAATGCCTATTACAAAAGAGGAGACTGAACTAAAGAGAAGTTAAATAATTTGTCCAGAGTTACATAACAAGTAAGTGTCCAGTATAAGAATTGAACTTTTTTTTTAAATTCCTAATTCCAAGTCCTATTATTCATTACCTCACATTGTCTTTCTGTGTAATATTGGATCTTAAAAGTTACCTGGTACAACATTTTTATTTTGCAGATGAATAAACTGAGATCCAGAAAAATGAAGTAACTTGCCTACGATCATATAAGTATCAGACCTAGAATTTTCCTTTTGACACTATTACAAAATACATGAATATCTGCCTACTCAGAACAAAATAAAACAAAGAAACTTTTTATGTAATGTTTTATTTGCCATCAAAGACAATAAATTTCTTTGCAAAGATTTCACATTTTAAAAAAGAAAGCTGTTCTGCTCTTGTTTTCTGGGATTTTACTTCTTCATTCTTCCCAGTTGAATTTCAGGAAGAGAAACATTCCTTATATTATTGGGAATATCATACTCTAACTCCCATTTTTGTGCCTTTGTACTTGTCATATTACTGTGCTTAGAATACACCTCCACTTTACATCTGCCTCATAAAAGCTTTCTCTTCTTTTAAACTACACCTTATGCACTATATTATACATATATAAAGACATCTTGATGTCTCCTGAACTGCTAGACCTTTCCTTTATAAGCTACCACTTACTGAATTACTTTGTTTATATTTGTATTTATTCACTTTTTTCTTTATACTGTATGTATATGTCCTTGTTATCTCCATTACACTATAAGTTCATTGTAAGTACCAAATTCATTCTTCATAGCCCTATAAGAAACCCCTAAAAATAATAATAACTGTTAATTGTCTAATTGATTGTTTAGTTCTATATATTATCCTCTTACTGTGTATATTTGAGGTAATCAATTTTCTAGAAGAAATGTGAACATTATAGACTTATTCCACTTTCCCCTTTCCTTTTTATTGGAGCTAGACAAGAGAGTGTCAGGGTAGGCCTCATTTGGAAACATTCCTCATAAATTGTCACGGGTTCACAAGAAGCCCTTCACTGTGGAAGAGTAAATTTACTGCATACAATTTACTCCTCAACATTTCTTTGCTCAACTCTTCCCCTCCCCCAGCCCAATCTGATCTCATTAGAGAAGAGTAAGGATTCTTTTGAAAAACCTTTCATCAAAGGGACTGCTGCCCAATCCCTGAGGATTCTGTCTCAAAACTTTTCATCATGGAGGGTTTGAGAGTGCTTGGTGCCATCTGTGCCTCGATTTTCCCCTTTTTTTGATTTTTTCTGAGCTGAGGTGCCAGCCGAGCCAGCCTGTGCCTGTCTCCTGCCAAAAATTTGAGAAATACCATGAATACTAAAATAAGAAAATTCCTTTTAGTGTTTCTGGTACAGGAACTATACTCCATGACTGTGTTTTCCACTAGCAATTCCACAAGAATCCCTTTTTATCCTTTTCCACAATAGAAAACTCACAAGGAAGCTTGTGGTCTATTAGCAGAAAACAGAGGCACTGGCAAGCTATTCCAGTCTCTGAGTTTTACAGTTGGGAAGCTGGGCAGGGACCCAAGTTTGTCCACGCCTAAGAACAACACTGTCTGCTAAAATTACAGTTTTCCCTTTTCACAAACCTCAAAGTTGTGAAACTTTACTAACTTTAAGAAAAGAACAGTTGGCCACACAAAAGATGCACTTCCAAATCCATCGAGCAACTTACTTATACTTGCAAATGAGCCACTCTGAGTGTGTTTCAAGATGTATTTGCTCCAATTACTCTACTAAGGTAGTAAGAAGAGTCTCATAATCTTCAGTGTGTGTGGAGACCTCAATACTCTGAAGATAGACTCCAAAGACAGCATGTGACCAGTGGATGAGAAATGAAAGAGTTGAGCACAGGAAGAGGACTTGTAGGAAAGAATGATATATATATTTCTATTTTTTTTTAAAGAATGCATTTTCCCTGCAGCTGTTATAAGGCTTCCTTGTAATCATGAAAGCCTAGTAGAAAACAGAATTATAATCAGAGTTGTGCAGGGACTAAGTGCAGGGACTCTGATGCTATGTTGTCCTTCATTGTTGATATCTTTCTGGCTTACCTCCATTTCCATTGACATGCATAGCCCTGATCTGCTTTATTGATAATTCCAAAATATGTTTTTGAAAACCAGAGGAAGACCTTCATTACTTCAGGTAAATCCATTAGACTTGGACAAAAAACTGAAATTGGTTGATAGGATGCAGATGATTACAATCTGCAAAAATGCAAGGAGTGGCCTCACTGGTGACTCCATGAAAGTACCAAAGAATACTGATCAATCAGGAGGTTTTAGCATAGATTTAATTATATGAGAACTATTTTGTTAGGAAAGAAATAAAACAGCATAGTTTGTCATTTTTCCAATAAAGAGGATAGAATTTTTTATGAATATAGAGGTGAGAGGCCATGATCAAATTATTAAATTACAATCAGAAAATAAGCATTTATTATTTTTTTAAGTATATGCCAGGCACTAAACAAAACAACCACCACAAAAAATGAAACTCAAGGACTGTATATCCTGTTGAAGGGAATTATAGCAAGTTTTTCCATGTATATGGGTATATATGTATATATATACATATATGTATATATAATATTTAACTTTAATGTATAATAGTTCAATTTTAATATTATGTGTGCACACATTTTAATCAGTAAACTTTCTATTTTCAAGTGAATAGAACCAGTCACAAATATTGTGTGTATGAATCTAACAATTTCATGTCCTCAGATGACAATCATATATATATATATATATATATATACATATATATATATATATATATATATATATATATATATATATATATATCGTGTGTGTCTGTGTGTCTGTGTATATCTTCATCCATTATTTAAAAGACATCCAAGGAACACAATGAGATTTTGTACTAGGAATTCAGTTGGTTCTATGATATACAAATCTCCATATATAATAAGATAAATTAAATAAATTATCTTGATACTATTACAAAAAGATCCATATTATATTTACTTAGTATACTGTTTGCTATAATTGGAATCTTAACTTTTATTCAATTTTCTCTTATATTGAAAGTGAAGATATGTTTATTCAGTCAAACCTTACAATGTTAAATATAGTAGAAAGATTTTTCATGTTTTTGTGCAATATATTTCTATAACAAACTAAATAGTACTATAAAATTTTCAGACAAAATATCAATTTTCTAATTAATTGCTACCTATTTCAAAAATCCCAGAAGAGTTTAAAGAGTACATTGCTATGGCATCTGATATGTAATATAACCAACTTACATATTCAACACTGGGCTAGATTTGACTTCTTTTTAATATTCATTAAGATCCTCAATTCATATATTGTGTCTGCTGGTTTATTTGTATTTAAAATTCTGTAATAATATTTTAATGTCATTTTTGAATATTATTTCAAATTATCAATGGTACTTTAAATTTTGTTCCTGTACCCAAAAGTTGTTAAAGCTCTCTTCTAGCTTGTGTCAACCATATATTTAATCAATAATTTCAGGAACTTTTTTGATCATTAATAAAAAATAATATATTGAATTGGGTTTAACTCAGAAAAAATATTTGCCAATCATATTTCATTTTACACATTGAATTGACATTAATTATTTAATTATTCCATTTAAACATCTACTTATTTGCTGCCTTCTTTCAAATTTGCCTTTTTCTCTTTAAGACAGAAGTCTTGTTTAAGATCTTATCTTCTTTCACATGAACTATGGCTGTGTCCTTCTGATTGATTTCAATACCTCAAGTCTCTTCTCCAATCTACTATCTCTTCAACTGCCTATGTGATTTTTCTTAAAGGGCAAATCAGATTATGCCTGTCTACTACATGATAAAATCTAATGGCTCCATTTTCCTCTATGATCAAAGATAAGATTCTCTTTTTTGCTTTTGGAAAACTAAAAGAGCTAGACTGAACTTAGGTTTGCAAACAAATAATCTATATTATTCACTTTCCTGCATGACACAGTTCAATAAGACTACTTTCTTGTTGTTCTTTATACATGATACACTAGCTTTTATTTCTATATCTGGATAATACTTAGTTCTGGGGATCAAAAATGCAAGAAAAATAAGTTGGTCAAAGAGTTTATATTATAATCAAGGAAGAGTATACAGAAACAAAAATTGAAAGTAGCATGGTGAGAAACAGAAGAACATCCTGAAAATAAAACAAAGTTGTAAATAAGTAAATATGTTATTTTATACTATTATCAATTAGCATATATTATTGTTATTGTTGTTATTATATGTTACTAAGGCTAGAGAGAGAGTTATGTTAGAAGTGAATTGATTATACTTGATAGATCTCATGAAATGGCAATCCAAAATAGTTTGTGTTTATTTAATGCCTTTCATTCATTCACTCACTTGTACTTTCAATAGTTCATCTTGGCTTACAGTTGAACCACAGTTCTCAAAGACCATCCCTTGACCATGTACTGTGAGGATTGCCAACTGGAAAGACTTCAAGTATGGAACTACTTACAGATTGTGTCTGTCATCTGAGTTCCAGAATAGAAGAGTGTTGAGTGGCTTGTCACTAGAAACTGATCACGAAGTGGTGAATTTGAGATGTCGTAACAACTCTTCAAGGCATTTCCTAAGATGTTAGAAGGAGTTTTGTTTAATTTGGTGGAAGAATTTCACACTAATAAATCTAGAATCTGTTAGATATTGAGACAGGTAATATGTGGAATACACTATATGGCCTGGCTAAAGTTGAAATGCATCATTTTCCTTCCTTTCTTCCTATTTATAAAATAGTCATAGAAGGCCACTTGGTTTGCCTTTGGGAACATTCTTCCCAAAGACAACTTGATAAACTAAGCCTTTTTGATATTCTGCGTGTTTGTAAACTGTTTGCTGATTTATTTTGTACCTCTATATGTCAGACTCAAGGTTATTTTGATGATTACTGTTCTTTTTCAGTTTTCACTAGTTTAGTTTTGATATTATATTGCATCTGTACTAAGAAAATAATGAACATTAATTCATTCTTTCAAGCAATGTCAAAAGGAATGATAAAAATTAAAGTCATTAAAATAAAAATAATTGGTGTTTTCTAAAAGAAGTTTCTATGATCTAAATATTTTCTCTTCAACTTTGCAATATTATATTATGTGAAAGGCACTATAAAAATTAATTTTAGTTCACCCTTCACAAAGGCCATGGCCATATGTTGAGGTTAAAAAAAAAAAAACCTGAGTGAGGCAAAAAAACACATCCATATGGCTATCAACACTGGTGTCAATCATGAAGATTAGTAGAAATAAATTTCATAGGTAGTTTGCATTGACTCAACCTACCTATACTCTAGACAGCTTGCCTACTGGGCTAGGAAAATCACTCCAGGAGAAATAAAACATTCTCACAATGAAATTCCAAAAATATAGATGGAAACAATTATAATGAGGAAGAAAAATAGAAGTTTTCTAAATCAATCAATCAAAAAGAATATATTAACAACTTACTTTGTTTTGTAGGTCCTTTTATGTTTAATTTGGGTATTTATAATAATAGACATGGGGAGAGAGGAAGAAAAAAATGAAAAATAAAGTTACACTAATAATTGTTATATATTTTTAAAAATAATAAATTGTACATAATACATTTGTAGTGTCATGTGTAATCACTTTTTTAAAAGATCTACTGTGTTATTTAATGCCTTGTATTTTATAAATTAAAATGAAATAAAGTTATTATTTTGTATTGAGTAGGCAAAAGGACCCCTGTCCAATATTGATTTTAAAAATGATAAATACAGAAGATAGATAGAAGGCAAATTTTTTTCAGAAAAATACTAAAATAATAGTGAATGCAATGCCAAAATCCAAAATGAACTGAGACTGGAAGGTTTAAAAGATTAGTCATCATTATAATTTGGGTTTCTTAAGATATATCTATCCAAGATCCAAGGCACTCCTTTAGTCTGCATTCCTAAAACAATTGCTTTTGAGCCTCTATGTATAACTTTACTTTTAATCTAGTGAGGCAGAGAACTTAATCAGTTTAATGCAAATAGCATAAGTACATAATATTCCCTGTATACCTGGCATTCAGTTTCTCACAAGTACACATAATTTTATTTATAAGAACAGATGCCCACAAATTCCAAAGCAGCAGATACAAAGAAAGACCTGCAGACAAAACATATAAAAGCACAAGAGGAGGTCAAATCATATCTCCAATTCAGCAAGTCTTTAGAGCTATTGATATTCTTGTACTGGTTTTGTCAACCTGGATATTTCATTTTCTTCTGTTTACTTCTTCACTGATTGGTTGTATTCACTGCTACCTTCATCTTTGGTATTCATTGAAATCCTAAACTAGGATACTTCTATATACTGTTGGCAAGATTAATGACGTGTTCTACAATCAGAAATCTTGGCTAGGGACTGAGCTACTTTCCAAATAGAAATCAAGTTCTAGGTCTTAGATTATTGACTACTTTCTCCAATTCCACTTGATTGAATTCTTCAGATAGTCCCTTTAAAATGGCTGGATGTTGTTTTT